>NC_058037.1:402408-679170 GCF_019176455.1 Solea senegalensis
TAGTTATGGAAGTCTACTTACATATATTAACTTGTTTTCACGGTCACACATACATGTTAGTTATTGAGGTCTACTTACATATATTAACTTGTTTTCATGGTCACATATATATGTTAGTTATGGAGGTCTACTTACATATATTAACTTGTTTTCACGATCACGTATATGTGAGGTATGGGGTCTACTTACATATATTAACTTGTTCTCACGGTCACATATATGTTAGTTATGTAAGTCTACTTACATATATTAACTTGTTTTCATGGTCACATATATATGATAGTTATGGAGGTCTACTTACATATATTAACTTGTTTTCATGGTCACACATATATGTGAGTTATGGAGGTCTACTTACATATATTAACTTGTTTTCATGGTCACATATATGTTAGTTATGGAGGTCTACTTACATATATTAACTTGTTTTCATGGTCACATATATATTAGTTATGGAGGTCTACTTACATATATTAACTTGTTTTCATGGTCACATATATATTAGTTATGGAGGTCTACTTACATATATTAACTTGTTTTCATGGTCACATATATGTTAGTTATGGAGGTCTACTTACATATATTAACTTGTTTTCACGGTCACATATATGTTAGTTATGGAGGTCTACTTACATATATTAACTTGTTTTCATGATCACATATATGTTAGTTATGGAGGTCTACTTACATATATTAACTTGTTTTCATGGTCACATATATGTTAGTTATGGAGGTCTACTTACATATATTAACTTGTTTTCAGGGTCACATATATGTTAGTTATGGAGGTCTACTTACATATATTAACTTGTTTTCATGGTCACATATATATGTTAGTTATGGAGGTCTACTTACATATATTAACTTGTTTTCATGGTCACACATATATGTTAGTTATGGAGGTCTACTTACATATATTAACTTGTTTTCATGGTCACATATATATGTTAGTTATGGAGGTCTACTTACATATATTAACTTGATTTCATGGTCACACATATATGTTAGTTATGGAGGTCTACTTACATATATTAACTTGTTTTTATGGTCACACATATATGTTAGTTATGGAGGTCTACTTACATATATTAACTTGTTTTTATGGTCACATATATGTTAGTTATTCAAGATTCAAGATTCCTTTATTGTCATACCAACACACATTAAGACATGAGGTCAGAACGTGAGGTCAAGTCTCTCCAGAACCCGGTCAGCCCAGCAATAAAAGAAAGAAAGAAGAAAGAAGAACCAACAGTTTAACTTAACAAAATATAAATTAAAAAAAGATTAAAACTTTAAAACCTCTGGAGGTAAGGTACTGTGCACAAATTGGTGCAAAAGATGGCGTACAGTACTGGGGTATGTGCAAAGTACAGTCCGTGGGTGTGGGGGCAGAAGGCTATGGGTGCTACAGAGAGTTCAGGAGTCTGACAGCTCCAGGGTAGAAGCTGTTCCTCAGTCTCGTTGTCCTGCTCTTGATGCTCCGTAGCCTCCTGCCTGAGGGGAGGGGGGTGAACAGTGTGTGTGCTGGGTGGGTGGGATCTCTCATGATGCAGACGGCCCTTTTCCTGCATCTGGAGGTGAAGATGTCCGTGTTGGTGGGGAGGCTGCTGCCCACAGTTCTCTGTGCAGCTTTCACCACTCTCTGCAGAGCCTTCTTCTCTGCTGCAGAGCAGCTGCTGTGCCACACAGTGATGCAGGAGCACAGGACACTCTCCACTACACATCTGTAGAAGGTGATAAGGGCTGACCTTCCTAGTCCAGCGCATCTCAGCCACCTGAGGAAGTACAGGCGCTGGTGTGCCTTCCGGGCCAGGCTGGAAGTGTTGCTGCTCCAGGTGAGGTCGTCCTTGAGATGCACGCCCAGGTACCTGAAGCTGGAAACAACTTCCACCACTGTTCCTCCGATGTGCAGGGGAGAATGGGGGGGATGTCTGCTCCTCCTGAAGTCCACAAACATCTCCTTTGTTTTCTTTGTGTTGATGCAGAGGTTGTTTACCCTGCACCAACCCTCCAGGTGTTCCACTTCCCGCCTGTAGCTGGACTCATCGTTGTTGCTGATGCGTCCAACCACTGCTGTGTCATCAGCAAACTTCACAATATGACAGCTCGGATGTTTAGGTGAGCAGTCATGAGTGAGCAGGGTGAACAGAAGAGGGCTCAGCACACAGCCCTGGGGGGAGCCAGTGCTGAGGGTGATGGAGGTGGAGGAGATGTCGTGGATCCTCACTGACTGCGGCCTGTCTGTCAGGAAGTCCAGGACCCAGTTGCAGAGGGGGGGGCTCAGTCCGAGTGAAGAGAGTTTATGGATCAGGGTCTGTGGTATGTTAGTGTTGAAAGCGGATGTGAAGTCGAGGAAGAGCAGGCGGACATAGGAGTCTTTGCTCTCCAGGTGAGTGAGGGCTGGTCACGGCTCTGTATGCACGTCGGATGTTGGAGTATACACTGTCTAATGTGTTGTCTCCCCGTGTTGGAATGGTGACGTGCTGGTGGAATTTGGGCAGGATGTCTGTCATGTGTCCGTGGTTGAAGTCTCCAGCTACCACGTAAAAAGCCTCCGGGTGCTTGTTCTGTAGCAAGCTGATGTTGTTGTGCAGCTCCGCTAGCGCATTGTTAGCTTTAGCATCCGGTGGGATGTAAACAACCATGACAAACACCGCCGTAAACTCCCGAGGCAGATAGTGTGGCCGGCACTTGACAGTCATATGCAGTCATATGATATATAAGTACTGTTCGGCTGTATATGATCCGTCGGTTCGCACGCTTGTTTACACAAGCAAAATAATTACAGTCGGCTGTGAAACCAACTAATTTGGGCATAACTCCCGGAGCTAGAGAAGCCGCTGCACTCATGCGCGCCGCCATTGTTGTATGGAGGTCTACTTACATATATTAACTTGTTTTCATGGTTAAAAACCTCCTTCAAAATATCTCCTCACTGACGCTCTTGTCAGCCGCGCTGTTTCAGACCAAAACCACACCCCCAGAATGTGGACTTGTGTGTTGTGATTGGCCAGCCAACAAGAGCTTTCCCACTGTCCTGTGATTGGCCAGGTACCTGGAAGTGACGTAATTGGTAGGCCAGCTCTCAGATACACAGCTCCCCCTCTGGCACGGTGGATGCGCTGCATCTCAGCAGCTACAACCAGAGTAGTTCTTCTTCTTCTGAAGAATGCGTACTTGAATGTACGCAACCAGATGTGCCCAGACTAGTGCCCGCACCAGGAGGCGCTACTGTGGTGAGAGGAATGGTGAGGTTTTCTGATGACATCATCAACCTGCAGAAGTACCAATCCGCTTCGTAGAGCCCAGGAAAACAATAAAACCATATTTTCTCAGCAGTGACTGAACTGTTTGTTCTGAAATTTTAGGGTTTAATAAACGAGGTCATGACGCAGATACACACACTAATGCAGCGTTAATTGGAGCTTCCGGTCTATGTCGCCTTTAATGTTGTCCGGTGTGGTGCCTGTTCTAGCATTGATGTCCCCGCAGACCAGGATCTTACCCTGGGTCTGGTAGTGACTGATACCATCCTCTTCTTTAAAGTATGGTGATTCTGAGGGGGGTATCTATGTATATCACGCATAAGAATATGTTTTCTTTTAGCGAGATTGTCTCTCTTTGTATTTTAAGACAAATGTGGAATTCACCTATCGTTACTGCTTGGATGGAGTGTGTGAGGTACGTTTTATACCAGATAAGCATCCGCCCTGAATCTCTGCCTTGAGTGACTCCCTTGAGTTTGGTTGAGGGTACAATCATTTCCCTCTATACTGGGGGGCAGCCAGTGGACTCCTCTGCTCAGAACAATCACATCACAGTTCTGGACTCTTTTAGAAAGTCTGTGTCTCTGCTCCTGGTTCCAAAGGTAAATGACCTTAAGCCCTGGATGTTCCAACAAGCACTTGTAAAGCATTTGAGTTCCATGGAGATCTGCAGTGTAGTTTGTTTTTAAGATGAGATAAACAACAACTGTCTTATGCTTCTGTGTCTCTGTCTCACTCTCTCTGTCTGTCTGTCTGTCTTTCTGTGTCCATAGAGGGCGACCTAACCATCCCAGAGACGTCGGATCACAGCAGGAAGTTGATGGTTCGAACCCGCAGCAAGAGGAAGTTTCTGTTCAAGGTTCCTGAGGAGGAGCGACTTCAGCAGAGAAGGTGACTCGTCAAAATAAGAGTGAATCAGACCACAGATTCACCAAAATAAAAGCAACTTGAAAAACAAAACAGCAATTTAAAAAAAAAATGTAACTTAGATTTGCAAAAACATAAACACTGAACCTAAAAGATGCTAAGTGATAGCATGACTCGTGTGTGTGTCTGTCTGTCTCCACAGGGAGATGCTCAGAGACCCTGAGCTCAGATCAAAGATGATCTCTAACCCGACAAACTTTAACCATGTCGCACACATGGGACCAGGTGATGGGATGCAGGTGCTCATGGACCTGCCTCTGGTAACTCCGCCTCTTCCTTTAACTCCTCCTCCTCATACCAGCATGTTCTCCACCTTCACCTCCTCCCCCTCCTGGCACTGACTCCTCCTCCTCTCTTCTCCTTTGCCCCTCCTCTTCCTCCCTGATTGTTCAGGTTGGTGATGTCACCTCCCTCTCCTCCTCCCCCTCTCCCTCCTCCCGTCACACCCTCATCTCTCCTCCTTCCAACTTTGAGCACGTCTATCACATGACGTTGGTGTCGGCTGGCGCGTTCTTGCAGAAAGAATCCTCCTCTTCCTCCCAGCTGAGCCTCCTGCAGCCTTCCTCCTCCTCTTCCTCCTCTTCCTCCCTCACACACCAGGTGTGTGTGTGTGTGTGTGTGTTTGGGGTCAGAGGTGAACTTTCTTGGTCCACTCTTGTCTTACTGCTTCTTTCTTCACCCTCTTGTCCAATCACTGCGAGGCTTGTTGTCCTAGACTCCTCCCCTATTTATAAACACTGGTGCTGTGAGTGATTGACAGACCCAGTGTCACAACCACGCCCCTCCTCTTAAGGGCAGAGGTGTTTTTATTATGTGAAGAACTTTGTGCGACATTTGTTTTATTAATAAAGTTTGACTGATCTTTTTCAAAGTCAATGATTCAATTAAGGAATCTGTGTGTGTGTCCAGAGTGTGATGATGTCTCAGGACGATTCAGTTAAAGACAAGCCCCGCCCCCTGTCTAGTATCTCCCGGCAACAGAGAAGCAAGACACAAATCACACGTACAGCGTCAGGTAAACACACACACACACACACACACACACACACACAATGACATCATCAGTCAGTGATGTCATATTTTATCTGTTCAGATTTTGGGGGCGGAGCTTCATCTCGTGGTGTGTGTGAATTAGAGGACAGAGACGACAGAGAGGTGAGAGCTCATCAATAATCATCTATAATCATTAATAATCATCCATAATCATCAACAATCATCTATAATCATCATCAGTCAGCAATAATCACACGTGATCATGTGACTGTTTATTAACCTCGTCTGTCTCTCCTTCTGGCTGTCTGTCTGTCACTCTCTCAGCCGGACTCTGACTCAACGAAACACTCGACTCCCTCCAATAGCTCCGCCCCCCCCAGCCCTAACTCCCCCCACCGCAGTCGGTTAACCCTGGACAGCCTGGACTCTGAGTCGTGAGGCCCCACCCTGAGTCTGGGACCACGCCCCTCCGGTGTCACACTGTATGAAATGATTTTAAAGCTTTTAACTTGCACATCGTCTTCATTTTGTAGAAAAAAAAATCCTTTGATTTAATGTTGGTGATAATATTTCCTGACCCCACCCCCTCCTAGCCTGGGGGCGGGGACTCACAGTTGAATGTTTGTATGGAAACAGAAACAATAAAAGAATCTGAAGTGAAACGTCTGCTTCATTCATGCAGAGGTCTCCCAGGTCGTGACCTCTGACCTCTATTGAAGAAGAATTTTGAACATTTTTAATGTTTTTAATGTTTTTAATCTTCACATAAAAAGGGCTGTGATTGATCCGTGCTGTTGCCATGGTGATCAGTTTTTCCAGCGGATTTGCTAAAAAAGAAGAAGAGATGAGTCACATGAAGATGATGATGATGATGATGATGAAGGTGACTCCTCCCCCTACTCACCGGGTTTTCCAGAAGCTCGTCGATCTTCTTCTGAGCCGCTGAGCCGCTCTCCACCTTCTCTCGGTATCCTAGCAACAGCTGCCGGTCCTTCAGGTCCCGGTACGTCTGACAGAGACAGAGCGCGACAGTTAGTTTCCTTGTTTTAGTCCCGCCCCTCTCAGGTAATGTTATGTGATCACGTCTCACGTTAATGACGATGTCGTGACATTTGTGTTTGTGAGCGAGTGAAATCCTCAGGTCGGCGTCATCAACCAGAGCCACGTACTCCTGCAGCACCTGTCCGTCAAACAACACACCTGTCAACACCTGTCACGCCCCCTCCCTCCTCCTCTGCTGGGTACACGCCTCTCACCTGCGTGGGGGCGGCGTTTTTGTGCAGGACGTCGACGACACGGTGGAAGCCGAGCGGAGCTTTTTTCCGGGTGAAGCCGAGCCAGTTCCTGCTGCGGAACAACGCGTCCACGTCTGACCACGCCTTCAGCTTCACTCTCGCCGCCAACGCCGTCACAAAGAACTGCTTTTCTGAAATCTGACGCCACAGGTACTCACCTATGAGGGGGCGGAGCCACCCACACAACAAAGACACTCAGGTAAATGTCAGTTCTCACCTTGAAAGTGTGACGGAGGCTCAGTGGACTGCTGAAGGTCTCCTGCTGACACATGATACAAACACACGTGTGTTCATATATGTACGTGTGTGTGTGTGTGTGTGTGTGTGTGTGTTGCCGTGGTAACCTGGGCTTCACTGTAGTGGTAGAGGCAGCTGTAGTGCAGAGTTGGGATCAGTGGCATGTTGTGGATCGGTGCTTTTCGTGGAAACTTCTGGAAGATTTCCACCTTTCCTTCACGCTCGTTCTGTCCATCTGTTGCCTAGCAACGAACAAAAGAGTCTGAAGTGAAACCTGAGTTTTCACACACACACACACACACACACAGATCTGACCTCCATGATGATTTGTCTGTCTAACAGAGTGAAGTGATCCTGAACATGAGCCAAGTCGTCAGCAGAGAACGGAAGACTGGAAACAAACAAACAAATGGTAAATTAACAAACAAACGATGAATAAATAAACGAACTGTCAATAAACAAACAAACTGTAAATAAACAGACGGTAAATAAACAAAATGTAAATAAACTATAAACAAACAAACGGTAAATGAATAAACAAACTGTAAACAAACAAACAAACAGTAAATAAACAAACTGTCAGGTGTGACTCACCTGACACAGCTCTTCAGGAAGTCCCGCCTCTTGTTTGCATCTGAGATGTTCAGGTGTTCTTTGTACTGCAGTAGCTGTCGCCATGGAAACAGCAAACCGTCACTGTTAGCATGTATGCTGGTGTTAGCATGTATGCTAGCGTTAGCATGTGTACCACTGTATACATACCACTGTGTCCTCTGTCCTGCCCAGAGATCTGAGGACAGACAGACAGACATGAGACAGGCGAGAGAGAGACAGACATGAGACAGGCGAGAGACAGACAGGTGAGAGCACCTGAGCAGGTCCAGCAGCAGCTTCTGGTCTCTGGTCTCCGTCAGATAATGGATGAAATGTCTCAGAGCAGTTTGTCTGGACTCGAGCTCCCGAAACAAAACCTCTGAACAAAAGACACAAGAAACAATTCAGGATCGGATCTGACCCAGGACCAGATCTGACCCAGGACCAGGATCAGAAAAACCTCACCTTTACTCAGAGTCCTCTTCAGATAAATCAAGATCTAAAAAAAAATAGAACGTTACTTTGTGTCTGTAATGTTGTGAATAAATTTTGTCCTGAATGATTTTGTAAATAAAGTTACAGCAGTGATGACGTTTCCATCGTGAGCGCTGACGGAAAAATCCAGAAGAAGAAGTTTGTCGTGAAGAGAACGAAACTTTTCCAGAGACACCACCTGGAAGACAGAGGACACATTCACTCATTCAGTCCCATATTCATCCATTCATCCATTCACTCAGTCACACATTCACTCGCTCAGTCCCATATTCATCTGAAGTGTGACCTTCTGACCTTTCCCTGCTGCATCCTGTGAACCGTCTCCTCAGGCGACCAATCACTGACCAGGTCCTGACATCACGATGACATCATCATCATCAGTCACATGATCTAATAATCAGATTAACAGTGCTGTAATCAGATTACCTTGTATTCAGATTTTGGTTTCCGAAGTTCTGGAGCGTAGAGTCTGACAGATGAGTCTGTGAGGGCTGAAACACAATGACATCATCATCATCATCACTCTCTCACTCACTCACTCACTCACTTTCATCCGTTCATTCCACTCACAGTCAGTGAAGGACTGAAAGTTTCCTCCTTTCATTTTTCCTACAGAGAAACAGAGGAAACATCTGTCAGTCATCTGTGTGACCTGCTGGTGAACACATGAACTGTGTGACCTGCTGGTGAACACATGAATCACCTTTAAACAGAGAACTGAGTGAGTATCCTGAGTGGCCCCTGCTAACGTTTGCTACATCTGTGCTGATTCTGGGGAAGGGGGTGGGGTCTCTGTCTGTCCTCTGATTGGACGCTGCCGTCTCTTTGACCGACCATGAGATACCTGTAGAGAGACGGGACGGTTACAGACACACGGCAGCCAATCAGAGCGCAGCGTGTTGCTGGCAGTAATGATGTCATACTGCCGACGGGCTCGCCGCTCCAGCTGACTCGCTCCATGTCGTCTTCGTCGTTGTCTTCGTCGTCCACCAGGCCACGGATGCTGTTCACCGCCCGCTTCGACTCCTGCAGCTGAAAACACACCACAGGTGTCTCACCCTGTCACTGTGACGTCATTGTGTGACATCATCGGGAGGATTTACCCTGCTGAGCTCATCGTCTTCGTCGTCAAACGTAAACGCTTTATACTTGGAACTGTTCCAGTAGTCTTCTTCGTCTGTCCTCGTCTTCATCATCTGACACACACACACACACACACACAGACAGACACAAACAGAGACAGACAGGCACTACATTTTCGATCTGTTAAACGATCTTCAAAATAAACAAGTGTGTGTGTGTGTGTGTGTGTGTGTTCAGGGTTAGCAGGAGGCTACTTCGCGTGCTCGTAACATGCTAACAAACGCTGAGAAGCAGCGGCAACTGACGCCATTCCTCGAATATTTAACATGGGCGTGTCGCCGATTGAACACACATAATCGATTGATGTGATCAGTGATCAGCTGTTTTACCTTCGCTGCTGGATCTTCTTGTTTGACGGAAATGTAACGGCTTCCGGCTGCGCGGTGGCAGCTGGGAAATATAGTGACGTGGGTAGGAGCTGACGTTCTGAGCGTAGACATATTTACGTAAAAAAAGAAGAAAAAAAGATTTACGTAGACAACGCACTGATCGCTGAATCGTACGTCGACGTCCCCGACATTGTGCTGCACGGAAGTGTATCAAACTAACCGGTTTACACACACACACACACAGACAGATTGCAATTGTATAGCTGTATAGATATGTATGTTGATCAATGCCCTCCGTGTAGATATACAGTATGTATGTATATATGTACATATATATCAAAATAAGTTAAATGGAAACGTTAGTTTATTCAGAAAACCCTCATGTCACATCTACATTTCAGGATCTCTCTATTATAGACACAGATTAAATGTTAAATATTAATATTTCCATATTTATCATCACAGTGACAGTGTTACACACATTAGTAGCTGTAAACACTCAGCATTAGAAAAATACATACGTTGGTTTGGTGCTTACTTAACTTAACTTAATCCTAAACATAAGGAGTAAGTAGGTTTACAATCATCACAAAAGTTATATAGTTGTTTTTGGTGCCTATTTGTTTCCCAGATATATAAGTGTGTGTGTGTGTGTGAATAAGAGGCATTAACTTAAAACACTTTGTAGAAAGACGCTTCATGAAGTTCAGTCATTTCCTTTTATTAGTTTACGAGCAGATCTGCCACATCCAATATGGCGGACGCGCTGACGTTACGCAGCAACGGACCAACGTGCTCAATGAGGCGTCTGTGGTTCTGAGCCTGTCAGATGACGTCACAGACACGACACTGGCCGCTTCTCAATACTCAAGTAAGCAGGTATGTATGTATTTGTTAACCTTTCCTGCTTGTGTCTCCTGACCGTGGTCGGGGAACGCAGGGGAGATCTATATTCTCCAGGGCCGGAGTTAGCGTTCCTTTCCGGGGTTAAGTCCCGAGACTTTTACTCCGCAGTTGTTATGTGGTGGCACACAAATGACAGGCCGTTCGTTTGCTGAAGACTATCCAGTTTATTGGCTGCTTACACGTTAACATCCAACTCCCTCTCTCTCGCCGTCTCTACCACTCATTCACCCGCACACACGTAAAAATGTAAACAAAAACAACACCCGTCTTCCGCTTTGCGGCCGCGCGCACGCACTCACATTCACACGCTGAGCTGCCTGGGCCACACACCAGTGTTAGACACATCCCACAACATATTGTTCTACTGTTTGAATAGTGGCTGGCGCCACGTGCTGCAGCCTCATTAGCGCCACCTACAGTGTTGATAAATGAACACATGAAATACTTTTAATAAATGCATATATATTGTTATTATTTTCACATTTTAAATATTTACCTTCATTTATTAATTTATTTCTATGAAAATATACAATACAATGTGGAAAATAGATGTATTACAGCATTGTAGACTAGCATATATACGTATATATGTGTATATATATATATTCTGATATACTATATATATAGTATATATATCTAAATTGACCGTAGGAGTGAGTGTGAGAGTGAATGGTTGTTTGTCTCTATCTGTATAGGGTGTACCCCGCCTACCACCCGATGGCGCTGAGATTGGCACAGCACCCCCGCGACCCTCTGGTGGAGGATAAAGCGTTGTATGATGCCGTGGTGAAATCAGTTTCAGGTTGGATATTCAACGGACATTCGCTCCAGATCCAACGACACCACTCTCCCTCTCCACCCCGAGATAGGTGCACGATCACGGCTTGTTCAAAGTCCGACCCATCGCTCTTGACTTTCGTGGTCTTATTTAGGGACCGTCAAAAAATTACTTTTGAAAAGCCAATATTTACATAGAAATTGAGAAAAACATATATACGAGGTACTAAAATGGAATAAAAAGAGGTGTGTCCTGACTAGGTAGGCTAGTGCTATGTTTCTGCACTGATTTGGTGTCTTTAGGTCACATGGCCTGGAAGCTATTGAGCTAAAATGCTAATATTTACATTAAAAAAATTATAATGTAAATATTAGCATTTTAGCTCACACCTCTTTTATTCCATTTAAATACTTCCCAAATTTTTTATAATTTTTTTAATGTAAATATTAGCATTTTAGCTTAATAGCTTCCAGGCCATGTGTTCCAAAGACACAAAATCAGTGCAGAAACATAGTACTAGCCTACCTTGTCAGGACACACCTCTTTTTATTCCATTTAAATACTTCCCAAATTTTTAATAATTTTCTTAATGTAAATATTAGCATTTTAGCTCAATAGCTTCCAGGTCATGTGACCTAAAGACGCCAAATCAGTATAGGGCCATAGTGCTAGACTGCCTTGTCAGGACACACCTCTTTTTATTCCATTTTAGTACCTCGTATATATGTTTTTCTCAATTTCTATGTAAATATTGGCTTTTCAAAAGTAATTTTTTGACGGTCCCTAAATAAGACCACGAAAGTCAAGAGCGATGGGTCGGACTTTGAACAAGCCGTGATCGTGCACCTATCTCGGGGTGGAGAGGGAGAGGGGTGTCGTTGGATTTGGAGCGAATATCCGTTGAATATCCAACCTGAAACTGATTTCACCACGGTTTAGAAGATGACTGACTGACTGACTGACTGACTGACTGACTGGCCGTTTCTCAATATCCATACTTGTGCGTACTTGTGCGTACTTGCGTACTCCCGTACTTGTGAAAACGTCATCAGCCTCAGTCCAAGTGCTGTTCCAATTCTCAAGTAAGCGAACAGCGAGGACGGTTCTCAAACCCGGAAGTGTTCTCGCTCCGCCCATGTTTACCAAGTATGTATGACTTAAGCGTACTTGGGATGGCCATGTATCCCAGAATACATTTCGGCGGAGCATAGCAGCAGATAATAGAAATATAAATCTAAAATAAATATTTTTCTGTGTCCCGGAACAAAGTTTTAACATCATTTGAGGCGAGAAATGAGTCATTTAGAATTCAAACATGTGGTTTGTGTATTACATTACATTACATGTCATTTAGCAGACGCTTTTATCCAAAGCGACTTACAATGGAATCAAGTACAATTAACCACTGAGCCACTCCACCCCCATGATATGACGTATGTGTATGAAGATATGACGTATTTATAGTTTGGCAGCGACGTTTGTCGGAGGTGATCAGCTCCGCCTCTGCGGACACTCGGCGCTCACTGTGCCCGGCACAGAGCAGCGTTACCTCGGCCTGTCCTGATGAAATGATCCACTGGCTCAGACGTCGCAGTCATTACATGCTCGGTGTGATCCATAGATTTGTTGTTGACGTGTTATTTTGATTTTAATGGAAACGTTTTGACCTGAAAGTTTGAAAGTTTGTATATTATTAATTTTTTTTTAATTTCAACTTTGAATGTTAGATTTATATTAAAGTCGCACGGTCATTGTATCTGTACTTAAATATAATATGTAAATATTAGCTATGTAGAGTAGTATATATTTGTACACACTACACTACACTACACTACACTATTCATTGCTGTAATCTATCTATTTTCCACGTTGTATTATTTGTATTGTATATTTTAATATAATAATAATTAATAATAATAATAATTATTATTATTTAATATAAATAATAATAAATTAATAAATGAAGAATTAAATATTTAAAATGTAAAAATAATAACAACATGTATATGCATTTATTAAAAGTATTTCATATGTTCATTGATCAACACCGTGGGTGGCGCTAATGAGGCTGCAGCACTTGGCGCCAGCCACCATTCAAACAGCAGAACAATACATACATACTTGCATACTTGAGTATTGAGAAACAACCACATACTTGTGTGCTCCCGTACTTGGCAAGTATATACTCCCTGCGTACTTCTCAAGTATATACTTCCCAAGTAAGCAAGTACATACTTGCTTACTTGAGTATTGAGAAACGGCCACTGACAGTATTTCTATTATTTGCTGCTATGCTCCACCGAAATGTATTCTGGGATACATGGCCATCCCAAGTACGCTTAAGTCACCTCCGATGCATACTTGGTAAAAATGGGCGGAGCGAGAACACTTCCGGGTTTGAGAACCGTCCTCGCTGTTCGCTTACTTGAGAATTGGAACAGCACTTGGACTGAGGCTGATGACGTTTTCACAAGTACGCACATTTACGCACAAGTGTGCACAAGTATGGATATTGACAAACGGCCTCTGTGTGTATGTGTTTCCACCGGCTCTGCTCGGCAAAGTTAAGTTTCCACGAGCGTAGAATGTTTTTTTTACTTCCTGCTCTGGTGATTACTATGCGTGACGTCACCAGACTGTCGGCCACTGATTGGTCAGAGTGCCGTCAAAGGAAGAGACTTTCGACAGAACTGAAGCCGAACACTGCCGAACTGTAGATGAGTTAAAAAGACTTTAGAATCCTGAACACGTGAGCAATTACCAGAGAAATGTTTAAAATCTCAGTATTTAACACAGGAGTCTGGTTTATTTAGAGACTGTCTGTGTATGCGTGCGTATGTGTCAGTGTGTGTGTATGCGTGTGCATGTGTCAGTGTGCTGTCTGTGTGTGCGTGTGTCGATGATGCTGTCTGTGTGTCTGTGTGTATATGCGTGTCAGTGTGTGTGTATGCGTGGCATGTGTCAGTGTGCTGTCTGTGTGTGTGTGTATGTGTCAGTCGTGTGTGTATGTGCATGTGTCAGTGTGCTGTCTGTGTGCGTGTGTATGCGTGTGACATGCGTGTGCGTATTCGGTATTGCTGTGTGTGTGTGTGTGTATGGTGTCAGTGTGTGTGTGTGTGTCAGTGTGTGTGTATGCGTGTACGTATGTATATGTACATGTGTCAGTAATGTGTCAGTGTGTGTGTATACGTGTGCAATTATGTGTCTGTGTGTGTGTGTGTATAGATATGCGGTAATGTGTGTGTGTGTGTATGCGTGTGTGCATGTGTCGTATACTGTCTGTGTGTGCGTGTGTATAAACGTGTCGAATGTGTGTATGCGTGTCATGTGTAATGGTGTGCTGTCTGTGTGGTATTATTGACTATGTTATGCGTGTGCATGTGTGTCGGTATGCGTGACCGATTTGTCATTGATGCTGATGTGTCCAGTATGTGTCTGTGTGTGTATTGTATGCATTATGCGTGTGTATGTGTCAGTGTGATATCGTGCATGTGCGTCATGTCAGTGTGATGCGTGTGCATGCGTAATGTGTGTCGAGTGTGCTATCTGTGTGTGCGTATGTGTCAATGTGTCAGTGTGTATGTATCGATGTGTAGCTGTCTGTGTGTGTGTATCTTTGATGTGTATGTGTGTGTATGCGTGTGTCAGTGTGCTGTCTGTGTGTGTGCATGTGTCAGTGTGTGTATGTGGCATGTCAGTGTGCTGTCTGTGTGTGCGAGTGTATGTGTGTCATGTATTGTGTGTATGTGTGCAGTGTACAGTGTTGTGTCTGTATGCGTGTGTATGTGTGTGTGTGTATGCGTGCATGTGTCGATGTGCTGTGTCTGTGTGCCAATGGAATGTGATGCGTGTTATTATATTGTGTATCGTGTCGCATGTGTAGTGTGTCTGTGTGTGTATGTGTATGCGTGTCATGTGTGTCAGTGTGTGTCTGTGTGTTATTAGGTGTGTATGTGTCAGTGTGTGTATGCGCATGTGTCGGTGTATTGGTGTGTCGGTTATTGCTGTCTGTTATTATTGGCCTTTTTATTAGCGTGTGTATGTAATAGTATTATTGTGTATGGTATGTGTCTATTGTATATGTGCGTGTGTATGTGTCGAGTAATATTATTGTATGCGCGTGTGTCAGTGTGCTGTCTGTGTGTGTGTGTGTATGCGTGTATGCATTGTGTATGTGTCAGTGTGTGTATAGTGTGCATGTGCATGCTGTCTGTGTGTCGCGTGTGTGTAGTGTCGGTGTGTATGCGTGTGCATGTGTCAGTGTGCTATATTGTGTGTGTGTATGCGTCTGCGTGTGTATGTGTCAGTGTGTGTGTATGCGTGTGCATGTGTCAGTGTGCTGTCTGTGTCAGTGTGTGTGTATGGGCGCGTGTGCATGTGTCGGTGTGCTGTCTGTGTGTGTGTGTGTATGCGTGCGATGTGTATGTGAATGATGATGATGACATGTGTGTGTGTGTATGCGTATGTACGCGTGTGTATGTGTCGTGTGTGATATGCGTGTACATGTGTTGTGTGTGATGACATGCGTATGCGTGTGTCAGTGTGTGTGTATGTATGTGAGTGCGTGTGTATGTGTCAGTGTGTGTGTATCACGTGTGTGTCAGTGTTGTCTGTGTGTGTCTGTATTATTATGTTGCGTATGCGTGTGTATGTCGAGTTGTGTATGCGTGTGTCAGTGTGTGTTGCTGTCTGTGTGTGTATGCATGTGCGTGTGTATGTCGTGTGTGTGTCGTATGCGTGTGCATGTGTCGAGTGTGTCTGTGTGTCATTATTGTGCGTGTGTATGTCGAATGATGCATGCATTGCATGTGATAGTGTACTGTCTATTGATGATGCATGCATTATTAGTATGTGTCGATGATTATTGTGTATGCGTGTGTGTGTGTGTGTGTGTGTATGTACGTGTGTAATGCAAGGTGTGTGTGTGTGTATGCGCATTATACGTGTGTATGTGTCAGTGTGTGTGTGTATGCAATTATTGCTGTATGTGTGTGTGTGTGTATCATGCGTAATGTATGTCGGTATTATTAATGTATGCATTGTGCATGTGCATGTATTATGCGTGTGTGTGCATGTATGTGTATTGTGTATGCATTATGCGATGTGTATGTGTCGAGTGTGTGTGTATCGTGTGTGTGCAGTGTGCTGTCTGTGTGTGTATGCGTTGTATACGTGTGTATGTGTCAGTGTGTGTGTATGCGTATGTGTGCATGTGTTAGTGTGTGCGGTAATCGCATTATGTATGTGTCGAGTGTGTGTGTATGCGCATGTGTCAGTGTGTCTGTCTGTGTGTGTATGCGTATGCGTGTGTGTGTCAGTGTGTATGTGTGTCAGTGTGTGTGTATCGTGTGTCGAATTATTGCTGCTGTGTGTGTGTGTGTATGGAGTGTGCGTGTGTATGTCAGTGTGTGTGTATGTGTGTGCATGTGTCAGTGTGCTGTCTGTGTGTGTCGCGTGTGTATGCGTGTGCGTGTGTATGTGTCGGTGTGTGTGTATGCGTGTGTCAGTAATTGTGCTGTCTGTGTGTGTGTGTGTTATGCGTGTGTATGTGTCGAGTATTGTGTATGCATTATTGCATGTGTCGAGTATTATTGTGTATGCGTGTACGTGTGCGTAATATGAGTGTGTGTGTATCGTTATGCGTGTGTATGTGTCAGTATTATTATTAATATGTCAGTGTACTGTCTGTGTGTGTGTGGCCAATATCTTTCATTATGCGATAATGTATAATCCATTGTGTATCTGCGTGTGTGTGTAAGTGTGTGTGTATGCGTGTATGTGTGCATGTGTAGTGTGTGTGTATAGGTGTACGTGTGTATGTGTCGAGTAATGTGTGTATGCGTGTGTCCAGTGTACTGTCTGTATTGTGTATAGCATTATGCGTGTGTATGTGCGAATGTGTGTGTATGCGTTAATTATGTGCATAATGTTAGTAATGTGTGTGTGTGTGTGTGTCATTATGCGTGTCGTAATATGATGTATGCGTGTGTATGTCGGTGTGTGTGTGCTACTATTATTGATGTGTGCATGTGCGTATGCGATGTGTATGTCGAGTGTGTGTATGCGTGTGTCGAGTGTGCTGTCTGTGTGTGTGTGTGTATGCATTATGCGTGTGTATAATAGTGTGTGTGTATGTGTATGCGTGTGTCAGTGTGCTGTCTGTGTGTGCGTGTGTATGCGTGTACGTGTGTATGTGTCAGTGTGTGTGTGTGTGTAACCATGGA
The DNA here is from genome assembly GCF_019176455.1 of Solea senegalensis. NCBI lineage: Eukaryota > Metazoa > Chordata > Actinopteri > Pleuronectiformes > Soleidae > Solea > Solea senegalensis. The sequence continues at coordinate 419,599 of NC_058037.1, forward strand.
AACAGAATCATAATCACATTTAAAAACATCTTTAATAAACTGGGATGGAATGTTGTTAAAATAAAAACATTTTTTAAATCAGTGACAACAAAAACATGAAAATCAGTGCAGTGATGTTTGATTATTGATCAATCTGAAAGTGATCAGGTCAAAGGTCAACATGGAACTAGAAGACTTCCTCCTCCTCACAGCCGTAATCTGTAAGTCAACAAATCAATCAATCAATCAATCAATCAACAAATCAACAAATCAATCAATTCCTGATGTATTTTCACAATAAGAGCACTGACCTCCAACCAGCTGCAGAGCACTGACACACTCTTCCTCCTCCACCTCCTCCTCCTCCTCCTCCTCCACAGTGGGCGGCACAGCTGTGGAGGAGGTGGGGTGTGGTTCAGGGTCATGTGATGTTTCTGCTACAGCCTTTGTTGTTGTTGTTGTTGTTGTTGTTGTCGTCATGGTGACGGGGTTTTGTACCTGACAGGAGAAAGTCAATAGGTTAGTGTGTGTGACTCTCACCTGTCACTATCTGTGACAGGTGAGCCAGGTGTGACAACTAAGACAGGTAAGACAGGTGAGACAGGTGTGAAAGTTAAGACAGATAAGACAGGTGTGACAGGTAAGACGGATAAGACAGGTGTGACAAGTAAGACAGATAAGACAGGTGTGACAGTTGAGACAGATAAGACAGGTGTGAGACTTAAGACAGATAAGACCAGTGTGACAGGTGAGACAGATAAGACAGATGAGACAGGTGTGACAGGTGAGACAGGTGTCCTTCCTCACCTGAGACTCCACCCTCTTCTTCTTCTTTGTTGTTGTTGTTGTTGTTGAAATGAGACGATGGAACCTGAGACAAACATTCATGTTAAACCTGATCAATAATCACAGTTAATAGATGACGATCAGTTAGTTATTGATCAATAATCACAGTTAATAGATGACGATCAGTTAGTTATTGATCACCTACCTCTTCCCCATAATGCTAGCATTAGCAGCAAGCTCGTAGTTAACCCCTGATGACCTCCGCTGGCGGCGGCGGCTCAGTTTTTGCTGTACATCTGTGTTGGTGTTGGGGGGGTGGGCGGGGCTGCTGCCCCCCCCTCTGCTGTTCAGATCTCTGAGAACATCGTAGTTGATCTTTCTAGAGATTTTCTTCTTTTCCAACATCTTTTCAATCGCTTCACCGGCCGTCAACGCCTCCACCTGCTCACCCTTCTTACTCTTCTTCTTCTTCTACACACACAGACACACACACACGGAGGTTATTTTGTTGTTATTAACGTATTAACGTTATTAAAGTGGTCACATGACCACGGTTGCAGTGCAGCAGTCACATGACCAGTCTTACCTTTTCTTTATACGTCCCCTGTTCTTTCTCTTTCCTGATCCTCTCGTCTTTTTCTACAAACATTTAAATCAGTTAAGTTCAAATGTCTATTATGGTCTGTCAGTGAGATATTGTGGTCTGTGGGGTGGAGTGGCTCAGTGGTTAAGACCGCATGTGGTTAAGACCCTGTGTGCAAAGACTTCATGGTCGCAAGTTCAACTCCACCCCTGGCAGGTTGTACTCAATTCCCTTGTAAGTCGCTTTGGATAAAACGTCTGCTAAATGACATGTAATGTAATATCTGTTAGTGAGATATTATGGTCACAAAAAAGACACAGATCAGAGCTAAACCTGAACTATCCGAGTACTACTCATACTAAGTATTGAATTTGGATGATGACGATGATGAAGAGTCTGACCTCTCTGCTCCTGCAGGTACTCTGCGTTCTGTTTCATCCAAAGCTCCGTCTTCACCTGAACCTCCCTGTCGTTCAGGATGTACTGCAACACAGTGTCACACATCATTTCCTCTACACACCCTTTCACAATAAAACAGCAGGAAGTGGACTTCTTGGTCACGTTGTGGTCGAAGCTTCTGCACTGACCTTCTCAATCTCCTGATCGTCGATACCATCCAGGTCTAGAACGCCATGCTCTGTCTCATCATCTGCACAAAAAACACCTTGTCATGTGACCACCTGTACCATGACGTATGACCGTGATGTCATCATGCTCTGGTCTTACCCTCAGGTGAGGGGTCGAAGGTCTGCTGGAGGTCAAAGGGGGCGGTGGTTGTCAATTTACCCAGAATCGTGGCCAGAGGGGCGACCTGACGTAAAGCTCCTCCCCCCTCTTCCTCTGGCCCCATTTTCTGTCGGACGCCATCCGTCTTCCTGTCCTGTCCCACCTCCTCCTCCATCACCTGACACAGGAAGTCCTGGGTCAGGTGCTGGGTGGCAGCCTGGAGCTCCGCCTCTTCAGACTCTGCCTCCTCCAGATCAGACGCTGATGACAAAACCTCCGTGTCCTCAGGGTCTGTTAGCCGCAAAAGAAACACACCATCAAATCTTGTGTTTGCAGAGATGGACACACACAGGTGGTCTCAGGTGGACTCACCGATCTCTCTGGCATAGGCGGCGTAGATTCCTCTCAGTTTGGGTCGGCTCTTCTCCAGCTCGGTCTCAATCTCGTTTTTGTAGCAGCTGATTTCTCCTGAGAGGACAACAACAAAAAGAAAAAGTCTTGAATCACTCACCGTGTCCCCTCATGTCCTTCTAAGTGTCCTACAAAACTCCGTGTCCCCTCATGTCCTTCCAAGTGTCCTTCTAAGTGTCCTAAAAAAACTCACCGTGTCCCCTCATGTCCTTCCAAGTGTCCTAAAAAACTCACTGTGTCCCCTTGTGTCCTTCTAAGTGTCCTTAAATGTCTGAGATAGATTTGAGGTTAAAGGTCAAAGGTCATGTGACTTGATGGTCTTGGTAACTGACCTTCAACCTCGTCAAGCTTCCTGGTTAGTTCATTCTCCAGCTGCAGGAGAAGATAACAGTTGTTGATCATTGATCATTAGTTAAGCATTCATGTGCAGCAGCCAATCAGAGACGGAGGCGGAACCTGTTGCATCTTGGTCTTGTGTTGTCCTGCAGTGAAGGAAGGCGGGTCACATTCCTGCTCCAGATCCACTCGCATAAATTCATCGATGGTTAGCTGACTGGTGGGTGTCTCCTCAAACTCTGTTAACCTGCAGGGGCGGAGCAACATCATCTACTGTAGTGATCTACTGTAGATATCTACTGTAGATATCTACTGTAGTGATCTACTGTGATCTACTGTAGTGGTCTACTGTAGAGATCTACTGTGATCTACTGTAGTGGTCTACTGTAGAGATCTACTGTGATCTACTATAGTGATCTGCTGTAGAGATCTACTGTGATCAACTGTAGTGATCTACTGTGAACTACTGTAGTGATCTGCTGTAGAAATCTACTGTGATCAACTGTAGAAATCTACTGTGATCAACTGTAGTGATCTACGGTGATCTACTGTAGAGATCTACTGTGATCTACTGTGATCTACTGTAGTGGTCTACTGTAGAGATCTACTGTGATCTACTGTAGTGGTCTACTGTAGAGATCTACTGTGATCTATAGTGATCTGCTGTAGAGATCTACTGTGATCAACTGTAGTGATCTACGGTGATCTACTGTAGAGATCTACTGTGATCTACTGTAGTGATCTACTGTAGAGATCTACTGGGATCTACTGTAGTGATCTGATGTAGAGATCTACTGTGATCTACTGTAGAGATCTACTATGATCTACTGTGATCAACTGTAGTGATCTACTGTGAACTACTGTAGAGATCCTACTGATCTACTGTAGAGATCTACTGTGATCAACTGTAGTGATCTACTGTGAACTACTGTAGAGATCTACTGTGAACTACTGTAGAGATCTACTGTGATCTACTGTAGAGATCTACTGTGATCAACTGTAGTGATCTACTGTTGTGATCTACTGTGATCTACCGTAGTGATCTGCTGTAGAGATCTACTGTGAACTACTGTAGTGATTTACTGTAGAGGTCTTCTCACCTCTTCCTCAGAGTCGTCTGACAGACTTTCACCACACTGATCACGTCCTTCACTGTTCGGCGAAACGTATGCATCCGTGCTGCGACAAGGAGAGCTGACACACACACACACACACATTATGAATTCAGTATGTGTGGATGGACAAGTGACGTTGATAAAGTCTGACTGATTGTTGCCATGGTGATGTACCTGCTCCACAGAGACCTGACGGCCGGCGTCCTGTGTGCATCCAGTCTCTCTTCATCCTCTGAACGAGACGCAGCGCTGTCATCGACACGTCATGAGTCTTTGTGCCAAAGTCCAACATGTGAGCGAAGCGAGGGATGTAGAGACATGGGTCTGTGTGTGTGTGTGTGTGTGTGTGAGAGAAAGAACATTAGTTTAAATAATAAACATAAAGTTCATAAAGTGAGAAGATCAGGAGCAGATGATCTTCTCTAAATCATTATAAAAAGCTTCAACATTGTCTTTATAAGTTTATTTCACTTCAATTCTATGTGTTTATTGTTTGTTATTCAGCTCAACCTGTTGCAAACCTGAACGACGTCATAACCAGCGCGACAGTTTCCCGCGCTCTGTCGCCACCTGGCGGAGCAGGAGCAGGAGGATGAGCAGGATCTAAGATGGCGGACGGAGAAACAGCGGCTGCAGCTGCTTTTCACTCGCGACACACGACAGCGGCGGATTAATACGTCATTATCGATCACCGCTGATTATCGATCACATCAGAGGCGCTCGTGCCCGCTGACTGCTCTGGTACGAGCGCTGCAGGTGGAACAGGCGGAGCGTGAAATGAACCGGGTCACATGATCCGCCTCCACGCTACGGTTCAATCTTCATCAGATTACATGTAAATCTATGGGATTAGCGATGTGTATTTTTTCACATGATTTTTTTCCCACATTTCTCTGACAGGAAGTCCTCGTTATGCTGCGCATGTGACGTCACTGGTTGCTATTGAAGATGGCAGCTGAACTGTTGTCCACCAGCCTCCCTCACAGTGACGAGGTGGAGGTGAAGAAAAGTTTCATTCAGCAGAACCAACCGGAGCCGGAGTCTGAGAACCCGTGTGAGCGAGACACCGAGCAGCTCCACGCCATCAACGCCACTGATGACGGAGACAGGTGGCAGGCGGCCCCGCCCACCCTCCGAGAGAGGTGAGTTATGATGGAGTCAGTCCACATCTGTGTGTGTGTGTGTGTGTGTTCTCCCACAGTCCAGGAACATGCAGAGGGTGAGTAAACACTCACACACTGGGATTGGTGTCTGATGTTTGTTTGTGTGTTTTTCTGCAGGAACGCTTTGATGTTCAACAACAACCACATGGCCGACGTTCACTTCCTTGTTGGTCCTCCAGGAGGAGCTCAGAGAGTCCCAGCTCATAAGGTACGGGAGGTCTACTTCCTGTCTGACTCGTACAAGAGTTCTACTTCCTGTCTGACTGCCTGTGGTTCTGGTCTTGGTTGCAGTACGTCCTGGCAGTGGGCAGCTCAGTGTTTGGAGCCATGTTTTATGGAGATCTGGCCGAGGGACAATCCGACATCCAGATACCCGACGTGGAACCAACGGCTTTCCTCATCCTGTTAAAGTGAGTCCAGACCAGAGGGAGGGGGACTAATAACAGGGCGATCTTTAAGCCTCTGTGGTGCTGCTGTAGAGCGTCTGACTCCACATCAGAAGGTTGCGTGTTCAAATCCACGTCAGGGTCACAGACACACAGAGCCATGAAAAACAGAGTGAACGTGTGAAAAGCATGAATAACTAGGTTTTATTCTAACTAATATAAAGGTGATGATGATGTTACACGTGTTACTCTTTGAATCCATCTTTGAATCGATCCGATTGATGAAACATTGACAAACATTCATGTCTAACAGGTTTTCTAATGTTCCTCCAGAAATGATTGTTAACTCTGAAGCTGAACAGAGAACATTGAATTTTCATCATTGATTCCTCAGTTTGAGTTTTTGAGGTTGACTTTTGATTCATTTTCTGGTTTCTTTGCTCCATAAAAACAAACAAGTATTTGAGTATTTAAACGTGTGAGTTGTGATGATTGTGTTGTTGAATCTCTTCCTCTGCGCTCTGGTTCAGGTACATGTACAGTGATGAGATCGAGCTGGAGGCCGACACGGTGCTCACGACACTCTACGCTGCCAAGAAGTACATCGTTCCTGCTCTGGCGAAGGCGTGCGTGACCTTTCTCGAGACCAGCCTGGAGGCAAAGAACGCCTGCGTCCTGCTGTCTCAGAGCCGGCTGTTTGAGGAGCCGGAGCTGACGCAGCGCTGCTGGGAGGTGATCGACGCCCAAGCGGAGCTCGCTCTGCATTCAGACGGTTTCTGCGAGATTGACCAGCCGACCCTGGAGATTGTCCTTCAGAGAGAAACGCTCAACGTACGAGAGGTTGTCGTTTTCCAGGCGGTGCTGAGCTGGGCGGCTGCTGAGTGTCACCGGCAGGGTCTGCCGGTGACCCCAGAGAACCAGCGCGCGGTGCTGGGTAAGGCTTTGTACCTGGTCCGGATCCCGACCATGACCCTGCAGGAGTTTGCAGACGGAGCGGCGCAGTCGGACGTTCTAACGCTGAAGGAGACTCGTGATATTTTCCTGTGGTACACCGCAACCAAAAAACCAAGACTGGATTTTCCTCTGGTAAAGCGGATGGGTTTGGCTCCACAGAGGTGCCACCGCTTTCAGTCCTCAGCCTACCGCAGTAACCAGTGGCGCTACAGGGGGCGCTGTGACAGCATCCAGTTTGCAGTGGACAGGAGGATCTTCATTGCTGGACTCGGTCTGTACGGGTCGAGCAGTGGGAAAGCAGAGTACAGTGTGAAGATTGAACTGAAGAGGCAGGGAACCACTCTGGCCCAGAACGTCACTAAGTTCCTGTCCGACGGGTCGAGTGGAACTTTCCCCGTGTGGTTCGAACACCCGGTCCAGGTGGAACAGGACACCTTCTACACTGTCAGCGCCGTCCTGGATGGAAACGAGCTGAGTTACTTTGGACAGGAGGGGATGACTGAGGTGCAGTGTGGGAAAGTGACCTTCCAGTTCCAGTGTTCCTCGGACAGTACCAACGGGACCGGTGTGCAGGGGGGACAGATCCCAGAACTTGTATTCTACTGCTGAACGGACTGAAACTTGATCTGTAAACACACTCATGAACTGTTGTTCTGAGCTGGAAGCTGATTGACTCAAGGGAAACCCCGAAAATAAAGTGTGTTGTTTGTTTGTACTTTGTGCAGCTGCCTTTTATGTCCCTGTTGGACAGGGACACGATGGACACATTAAACTGTGATGAACATCAAAAGTTACTGTCGAAGCTGCTCGTCTTCTTATTTGAGACACTAATAAATCGTGAGTGTAATGGTGGGTGGAGTCAGACACTAATAAATCCTGAGTGTAATGGTGGGCGGAGTCAGACACCAATAAATCCTGAGTGTAATGGTAGGTGGAGTCAGACACTAATAAATCCTGAATGAATAGTGTTTGTGCTGTATGTGGGCGTGGTCAGTTGATGTGTCAGGTGACGTTCTCACCGATGGCGGGCGCATTGATGCAGAGTTCACGAGCCAGCAGCAGGAAGGTTTTTCCCAGGATGTAAACGTTCACCTGCAAACAGGAAGCAGTTTAACAACAAACAGGAAGCAGTTTAACAACAAACAGGAAACAGTTTAACAACACAAGCTCCACGGAGAGCAGCTGACCGAAGGCCAGAGGTCAGAGGTCGTCATACCTGCAGGAGGTCACTCAGGTCCAGCAGCATGTCTGTCACACAGGTCAGGAAGAGTCTGACAGTCATTTTCAACACGCACACACACACACACACAACACAAATGTCACAGCTGTTGCTTGGATACGTGGCGTCCCCTCAGTGCGACACACCAGGTACAGACACGCGGCGATCACATGCTCCATCTTCCGTCCTCTGGTCAGGTGTTTACTGACCACCATCTTAAAGAAGTTAAAGGCCGTGTCCAAACAGTGCTGGTTCAGCTGCAGCTGACTGCCCAGCTGCTGGATCTGACGCTTCCCTGTGCACACACACACACACAGCTGTGATGAAGAAGATGACAATGATGATGATGATGATGATGATGATGAAGGTACTCACCGCTCTGTAGGGTCTGAGCTCTGGACTCTTTACCAACACTGGTGTGGAAACCAGAACCCAGTTGAGGAGCTTTAACTGGACCTTAAGGAGAAGAGGGACAGGTGAGTCCATCTGTCCAATCATTTCATTTCACTGATGTCATGTGTTCACAGGCTCCACCTCTCATCAGGTTCATCAGCATCAGCTGGTGGCTGAGTGATCATGTGATAAGGTCACCTGGCTGCAGAGCCACACCTTTCCTCACAGAGAGACGACGGCCATGAAAACTGCAGCTTTGTTTCTCACGTGAGTTTGTGTTCAGACACACACACACACAGACACACACATTCATGACTTGAGGGGACATTGCATTGACTTCCATTCATTTCCTGGAGACTTACTCTAACCTTAACCACAATTGCTACTGGCCTAATCATTATATTATATTATATTATATTATATTACATATAATTTAGCAGACAGATTTAAACATTTGAGTACACACGAGCTAGAAGTAAGTGCTTTTTTTTGTTTTGCTTTTTTTCTCTCCTTTCTTTTTTTTTGTCGTCGTCGTCTTAGTCGAAGGTAGAGTCGAAAGAAATGTGTTTTTAGTCGGCAGCAGAAGATGTGAAGGCTTTCTGCTGTCCAGATGTCGATGGGGAGCTCGTTCCACCATAATCCTAATCCTAATCCTAACCTTCAAACATATCTTTACCTTAAAATGTAGTAATTTTTTTTGTCCCCACAAGGAAGACAAGTCCCCATAATGTGACTGTGTAAACAGGTTTAGGTCCCCACAACATTAATAATACCTGGGCGGGCACGCACGCACGCACGCACGCACACACACACACACACACACACACACACACACACACACACACACAGACCTCAGACTGACAGACAGTGTCCACTGATTGGTTATCATGCTGATGTAGCAGACCACGGAGACACCACAGACAGGAGACACCACAGACAGAGGAGACGAGGTTATGACTGTTTTTTCTTTTCTTTCAGACTTCTCTTCTTCTTGGTCACACGATCAACAACTGAAGGTAAATTGCTTGTTTATTCTTTGCAGTTGATGTCACTTCCTGCTGAACTTTGACCTGTTGTCAAACCTCTCAGGATTGGTGGAGACTAGCGTCCAGTCCCAGTGTAGAGACCGGTACCTGTGGATCCACGTCGTGTCTCCACAGACGCCGCGCTTCCAAGCTGTAGGTGAGTTCTTTGAGTTGATCACAAATGTACAGGTTGAATGTGACCTTTGACCCTCGGATGTTGTGACGTAGATGGAAATGGCGTCCACGTCATCAACGATCAGCTGGCCTCGCAGTGTGGTTACACCGTCAGTGCGCTGGAGGTGGAGGATGTCACCACCTTCAGGGCTTCGTATTATTCCTGCTTCACTCACAACCAGGTGAGGTGGGCCAAGGGCAGGGCCAAGGGCAGGGCCAAGGGCAGGGCCAAGGGCAGGGCCAAGGGCAGGGCCAAGGGCAGGGCCAAGGGCAGGGCCAAGGGCAGGGCCTCCTCAGCCAGTGTGATCAACTCGTCTTTTTTTCCTTCAGAACGATGAAGTTTTCACGTTCAGATTTAATGTGATGGTGAGCGATGACGGCAGTAAATGGGTGGAGCAAGCAGTGTCTGTGGAGTGTTCCGCTTCGTCATGGACGCACAGAGAGGTCACCTGTGAGGACCACTACATGGAGGTGTGTGGCACATTGAAATAAATCACTAGGACTGTGTGTGGGTGAGCCACATTCATGATTATCACAGTAATCATCGACACTCAAAGCTGTTTTACACTTTGACATTCACTCACACTTTTACACCTATTCACACAAGCAACGTGGGGTTCAGTGTCTTTGCCCAAGGACACGTAAGCATTTAGACTCGGGAATGGAACCCACAGCCTTCGAGTTTAAAGACGGCTCGTGTGTCATGTGACCCAGGTGAACGTGAACAGACAGTCCTCATGTGAAGGTCAGCAGGGAGGAGGTGACCACATGTGGCCAGCAGCTTTCTCTCAGGTATCAGAACCATCAGAACCATCAGCTGGAGACGGATTCATTGTAACTGGATATGTCTGATCGGACTTTAGGCTCAGAAGATGGCCACGCCCACCTGGCAGCTGTTGTTCCTGCAAAGACATGGACAGATGTCCTCCATGTCCATCAGTGAGGCACAGACGCGGGGTTACAGCCTGACCACCACTGACCACAGGGTGGTGCTGCGCTCGCGGTACAAACAGCAGCATGCTAACGTCATGATGGTGAGTCGACACTAACACCTGATGTTTCACTCTTCAGGTTCATGTTAGCTTCCCTTTGCTAAACCTGAGGCTAATGTTTAACACATGTTGATGTTAACTCAACTATTAAGTGACACAAGTGTTAAATGACGTGTTCACTGTCAGAACACGAAGAGTATTGATAACATTGTGATTCTTTCCTTTCTCCTGATGACCTTCGACCTAACCCTGGCCCCAATGACCTGTTTCCCTAAAATGTCTTGTTGCTGTTTCCTATAATGGGCTGAGGTGTTCTTCCCATCTGTCGTCAGGTGGACGGCATCCCTGTGGAGGTCGTCCAGGTTTCTCTGATCTTCAGGAAACGGCTGGTGGTGGTGATGATTGACATGTCCATGGCATGCACTCGTAGTAGGTTCCCTGCTGTGACGAGTCTTCTGTCCACAGGTTCATCGAGCTGCTCACAGTCTCTGTGTGTGTGTGTGTGTGTGTGTGTGTGTGTGTGTGGGTGGATGTTCAGATTCAGGTTCTTTTGATGGTTCTTGGCTGCAGTGGGACATTCCTCGGGTCATGACCCCTCTGGTTGAGGAGGTGGCGACGTTTGAAAGTCAGATGTTCAGTGTGGGAGTGGAGGGTGTGCTGCTGGAAGAAGTCAACGCCACCACCAGAGGGATTAGTCTGGTCCAGCGAGGGAGTGTGGTTCAGATCATGGTTCCTTTTGGAGCAGAAGGAGGTCATAGAAAGGTCAAATCTTTCATGTCACAATTATCCTCACCAAAATAATTGTAACTTAAAAAATAAGCTTAAAGAAATTTGGTTTAGAATGTAAAAGATGTTTGGTTGTGCAGAGTTTGGTGGTGAACGACACGTATCACGAGCTGTACACCATCTCCATGTTGTACGAACACGTCTTCTCTCTGCGCTACGAAGACGGCAGCAGCACTGACACAAGACACCGACTGCTGCGAGTGCTGGAGACGCCTCCACTCTGTCGGCCGCTGTTCACTCTGCACCGTACGTATGTCTGACCTCTGACCTTTGCAGGAAGTCAAAAATAAAAACATGTAAACGATGGTGTCCTTGTTCTTCTTTGTCTTCCTGCAGAGACAGACGCTCATTTCCAGTTGTTCAGTGTCTACTTGGGTAACGTTCCTGCCGATGTCATTTTACAGGAAGTGTGGATCAACAGGAAGCAGCTGATGCTAGAGGACGCAGAGCGCATCATCATCACACCTGTCCTTCACACTAATGGCAGTCGAGCCTACGAGCTCCAGCTGCCCTTTGAGGACGCTGCCGTCCACTCCACGGTGAGGACATGCTGCTTGTTTGTGTGTCTTTGTTGATGCTCAGTGTTGGTGTGTGTCTTTGTTGATGCTCAGTGTTGTGTGTCTTTGTTGATGCTCAGTGTTGTTGTGTTTCTCCTTCAGTACTTGGGAGGCGGTGTAGTCCAGTATTCTGCAGATCTGAACTTCACTTTAACCATCGTACCACAGAGAAGCTCGTATCACCACCACACGTCCGTCAGCACACGTGTTTCCAACACATGTACGTGGTTCTACCCTAACCCTGTTGCTCCTCTAAAGCTCCTCCTCCTGTCGCTCCTCTGAAGCTCCTCCTCCTGTCGTTCCTCTGAAGCCCCTCCTCCTGTCACTCCTGAAGTTCCTCTGAAGCTCCTCCTCCTGTCGCTCCTCTGAAGTTCCTCCTCAGGTAACGGCTCAGTGTTCAAACAGAGGAATCACCTTTAACGTCAATCATCCGCCTCGAGCCATGAGTCTGTGGGAGGTGGGCGTCGACCATGAACCTCTGACATCACAGCTGGTGGCTCAGAGAAGGTACCGCCTCCACAATGACAGCCACAGAACCTCCCTGGAGGTCCCGGTGTTCTCTGTCGGATACACGTACGAAGTAAGTACATGACAGCAGTGAGTCCTTGTCGCCTCCATCTGGTCATTCTAAGATTTAAGATTCTTGTCTTTCATGATGTTTTTTGTTTTAAATGCTTGTCTTCTTTGTCAGGACATCAACCTGTCCAACTTTTATGGAACATTTCAACTTGTCCTGAGAGACACCACTACTCTGGAGGTCCAGACGTCCGTCTCGAAACGCTGCCTCTTCAAAACTGAGGACATGATGGGTAACTACACTGAGTGAACGTGTGACTAACAGTGACAACGTGATGGCTAACTACACTGAGCGTACGTGCGACCAACAGTGACGACGTGATGGCTAAGTATACTGAGCGAATGTGTGACGACGTGATGGCTAACTACACTGAGCGACGTGACCAACAGTGACGCGCGGATGCGTGCGGTGACCACTGATGCTAACTATACTGGCGTGATGGCTAAGTATACTGGCGACTAACAGTTCTACACTGAGCAACTGACCAACAGTGATGGCTAACTACACTGGCTTAACGCAGTGACCAACAGTGACGACGTGATGGCTAACTACACTGAGCGTGCGTGACCAACAGTGACGACGGATGCTAACTACTGGCGCGGTGATGGCTAACTACTGCGGTGGCGACATGGTGGCTAACTATACTGAGCTGTGATGATGGCTAAGTATACTGAGACCAACAGTGACGACGCGTGATGGCTAACTACACTGGCGAACGTGACTAACAGTGACGACATGGTGGCTAACTACACTGTGACCAACAGTGACGGCGTGATGGCTAAGTATACTGGCGAATGCGACGTGATGGCTAACTGTGACCAACAGTGACGCGGATGGCTAACTACACTGAGCCACCAACAGACGACGTGATGGCTAACCACACTGAGCTTAACGTTGACACGTGATGGCTAACTACACTGCGACGTGTGGTGAGGTAGCGACGACATGGCAGATGACGCGGAAACTACACTGAGCGAACGTGTGACTAACAGTGACGACATGGTGGCTAACTACACTGAGCGAACGTGCGACCAACAGTGACGACGTGAAGGTTTATAATGGGATGGGTTTGTAGTTTAGCTAATGCTAAGCTAACTGTGATTTAGTGATGGAATAAAGTCAATGAAAAGATAACACAAGGTCCATCATCCACTCTCTGTCACATGACCCAGTTCTTTTGGTGTGTGTGTGTACACCCACCCACAACCCACTTCTTTTGGGTTGTTTTGATGTCTCAGTACACAAAGATGAATAAATGAGTGGTCTGTGATTTCAGTCTGTTCTACAGACGGAACCATGACTGTGGTGACCAGTCCAACATTCACCTGGCCCACAGTGAGGCCTGACAGAACCAGTCTTCTGGACCGCACCTGTGGACCAAAACAGGCCGATGGATCCAGAGTTCTTTTTGAGTTCAACGTGAACTCCTGTGGAACAAGAGCCATGGTAGGAATCAAAGTTCTGGTGCAGGAACACTGTGCTGAGAATTTGACCTGTGGGGGGCAGCGTTACACCACCTACAGTGTTGATAAATGAACATGTAAAATACTTTAAAAATGCAGATATACTGTTATTTTCACATTTTAAATATATGACTTCATTTATTTAATGTATTAAGATATATAGTCCCATGTGGAAAATAGATATATTATGTGTGTGTGTGTGTGTATACATACATACATCCTAACCCTTTCCCAAGTCACCACCCGATGCATGCTGGGTAAAAACGACGGAGCCAGAACACTTCCGGGTTTGAGAGCTGTACTATTTTTTTTTTTTTTAGTGTAATTAGTCACACTTTGACACCTACTCCTACCAAACAGTCCAACAGTCTGTTTATGTCCATTGTTAAAGGATTCTTAGAGGACACTTCAGGTATAGCCCTGACCTGAGATGTTGGTCTGTGTGACTCTAACCTTTCCTAGGTTGGGGAGTCCTCTGTGGTTTATGAGAATGAGATCATCCATGACAGACAGCTGATTCCAGATGGACATCATTTCATCTCAAGAGAATCTCAGTTTAAGTAAGAACCTAATCTTGTGGCCCCGCCCTTCCTGTTGGAACACAACCATGTGCCAATGTAAGCAAATATTGTGACTGTTTGTGTTGAACAGGTTGACACTGAGGTGCTTCTACCCACTAAGTGCAGTCAGCAGACTTTCTGTGGACAGGAACTTCAGAGCAGGGGCTCCTGGGTTTGGTTCAATCCAGGTTTTTGGGAGCCTTGGTGCGTGCGCGTGTGTGCGCGTGTGTGCGCGTGTGTGTGTGTGTGTGTAACGGCAAACTTTTTTCTTCTGCAGATTCAGCAAGTCAAGTCCCCGGGCAAAAGTGTATACATCAGATTTCTGGAAATCCAAGCCAAAGCCCTGCAGCAGGTGGCGCTGTGCCTCAACCCAAACCTGGGTCTATCCACTCCACTGAAGTATCATCCGCTCTCCCAGACCTCCAAACATTTCAAACTGTCCCTCAGCAGGTGTCCTCTCACCCTGGTCAACTTACGTCTCATGAAAAGGACCAAAGTGTCTCCTCACATCGTTTCCCCACATATGACCAGGTACCGGACAGCAGCATCCAGCTGTCCAATATCAAAACACTTAGCTCTGACTCCGGGGTAGTGACTGAGGAACATCCAGGACATGATGGTCCCACATGGGCCCTGTCCAATAGCCTCAAGCTTAACCAGTACTTGCAGAGTCTTCAGGATAACCTTTCGTTCAGTTTGCAACTCAAACCTTCATCTGATGCTGTCAACAACCAACCAACTTCTACAGCAACCCACTGGGTCAACCACGACCCGGAACGGATCGGGTCCATCGACAGACGGAACACTGAGACATTCGTGTCCAATGTCCGCAACATGAGAATCAAACCTCTGAGCAAACTTGTGGGTTCTGGGCGTCATTTGAAACCTCAACCTCCTGTTGGACAAATCTCTGATCCGCCACAGTCTGGCCTTGTCCTGACACAAGTCTGCAGTCATGGTAACCACCAGACCCCCCAAGAGCTTCAAGGCCATAGAGGTTCAAACCTGGGACAAGACCACAGACCAGTCGGAGTCAAAGTGCCTCCATCTGCAGTGATCCAGCAGGTACGACACCAGAACCAGGTACTTGTCCAGAAAGGGAAAACAAGAGACCAGGTCCAAGCAGGGGCGTACACAGGAAACCGTGGAGGACCAGAATCTGTTTCAGCTCAAAGAAAAGTGTTTCTGCTTGCAGGTGAGCACAAGAACCACCTTCTTATCCATCTAGATTCTCTAACCTGAACCAGGAGACGACACAGGGGGTAGAGTGGCTCAGTGGTTAAGACCGGTACCCTGTGTGCGAAAGACGCCATGGTCACAAGTTCGACTCCACCCCTGGCTGATTGTACTCAATTCCATTGTAAGTCGCTTTGGATAAAAGCGTCTGCTAAATGATATGTAATGACACATGATGCGAGTTCGTATCACAACAAAAGTCCAAAAGACTTTCCATTCAGTAAAATATTGTTACTATTCCACTTTAGTGACAGGAAAATGTTTCCTCACTCACCAACATGCAGTCCTAGAGAAATGTTGAACATTTGATTTCACTAACTTTTCCATGTGTGGAGCAAAGTGATTTCTGTGTGTTTTACGCACATTTTAGGAGTTTAATGCAAAATGTTACAATCATTGTAGTAAAACTGTGATTGATTGTTTGGTTCAGGATCATCAGGACTGGAGATAAGTTAAACCAATCCCAGCCCATCTGTCGAAGTTTTGTTTTCGTAACATTTTGCAACTATTTTTGGTCTTTGTTTGGATGAAGGTATGTTACATACAGAACCTGTATTTGAACAATTATGGCAATAATAATAGAAGTGTAAACTGTTTTCTATTCAGGTGTGTCTCATGTCAGAGTCCGACCTGGTCCTGGTCTCTCTGGAAGATTCCAAACTCAAGACCAATCCAGACAGCAGACCTTTCAGAGCCCAGTCACCAGAGGAGAAACGAGCAAGATGTCGGTCCTCGGCATCACACCACAGACAACGTCCAAGACTCTGGTCCAAGTCGGAGAACATGAACCAACTGATCACAGTGACAAGGACCAAAATCCCACTGCAGGACCAGATGGGTTTACTGGTTTTGATGGTCCCGGTAGTCCAGGTTTAGACCTCAAAATCCACAGTAGGTCGAACTGTGAGAGTCTATATGGATCTAGTGTTCACCAAGGCATCGTTAGAGGTACGAACAACTTCCACACACAACACTGCAAAGGTTTCAGGTAGTGATCTGATCACGTTCAGGTCAATGAGTGAATGTCACTAACGGCAACCGAGAGACGCGTCCATCTAATTTGTATCATCTGATTCAATACAAAGTAGTTTATAGAGGGATACAGCGCCACCTAGGGAGGCAGAGTCCTCCACATGTAAACCCAGACTATTGTCTGTCTTAGTCCGACTATGACCTTAACAAAGCTTGTTTTTGTTTGTTTTCAGGTGACCACAGCTGATGAAGAAAGACCTCACACACATTCAATAAAAGGTTAAATTGCTTTCACTTTGTCTCCAATCATTTCTTAATCATTATTTGTGTGCCGTTGGTTGGAGCTGTGTGACGTGTTTCTCACCATCAGCAGACACGAACTGTCCCACTGCTGAGGACACACCCCCACTTCCCTCCACGAACTGGACCTCAGAAACGATGATGTTATCCTCCAGAACTGATCCACAGCTGGTGCACACGGCACTACCTCGTGCCTGGTCCACATCGATGTCTGTGCCGCCACAGGTGTGACACGTCCTGGAGCTCATGGTGTGAACGGAGGTCGCGACCTGTCTGGGTCACGTGACACAACAGTTAACACAATTAAAATATCGATGATTGTTTAGTTGCAGCAATAACCAAAGCTAGAAAAAATTGTGAATAGAAGACAAAGAAAAAAACTAGAGAACAGGAGAAGTGAAATAATAATACAGTAGAAGTAATACAGTATTAGTGATAATACAGTAATAGTGATAATAATACAGTAGAAGTAATAATACAGTAGAATAATGCAGTAGAAGTAATAATACTACAGTATTAGTGATAATACAGTATTAGTGATAATATTACAGTAGAAGTGAAAATACAGTAGAAGTAATAATACTACAATATTAGTGATAATAATACAGTATTAGTGATAATAATACAGTAGAATACTAATAATACAGTATTAGTGATAATAATACAGTAGAAGTAATAATAATATAGTATTAGTGATAATAATACAGTAGAAGTGATAATACAGTAGAAGTAATAATAATAATATAGTATTAGTGATAATACTACGGTATTAGTGATAATAATAGAGTGGAACTCACTCAAAAATGAACAATAGAGTGAGTTTCTGTCGTTTCGATGCTCACGCGGTAGTTGATGACGTCATCGGGGTTTTCCTCCTATAGTATGTTCATCTTTAGACTAAAGGACGTTACAAACTGATATGATCGGATAATCGATCGATTAAACCGCGGTCATTGATCATTTAACGGCCTTGATCGTCGCTTCTTATTTTCTTTCTGCGGCGCTTCACAGTGACGTCATGAGCCCCAGCAATCATGGGGGGGGTGTTGTAGATCGATGACGAAAATAATAGTAAACGCTCGACATGTGAAGAAAAACTTTCTTTTTTTGTATTTAATGACACGTGATCGAACCGTGACGTTTGTCTTTAGCTACGTCACACGCTCTGATGTCAGGCGCGAACCGGCTCCATTCTCCCCCTTATCCTTGGAAATGGTTCCTCCCGTCGCACATTGATGACGTGTCTTACTGAGGCGCGTTAGCTGGTGGAGATCAGCGAGTTTGCTTTCCCGCATCAAAGTTCACAGAGAAAATCAGTGATTTTAGCTGGCGGCGACACAGGAGCTGCTGGTCTACTGCTGCCTCATGTCGTAAGTTTGTGTCTTAATGAAATATTTCAAAAGCCGAATTAAAAAAATAAGACATTAGAACTTAGTGATGGAGTCCGCAGTGCATCAACAACTCCTCTGTGCTGTGATGTTAAAATCACTGATTTTCTCTATGGGGTTTGGTTTGGGAGAGTGAGTGGTTTACAAACTTCAGTTTCCCGTTGGAAAAGTCTAACAGTTAGATAAAGACGCAAACGTGACGTAGACTTTATTACACAAGTGTTTTTAAGTGACTAAATTGTGCTCACACAGTCACTTAATCTTGTCATTTGGTGCATTTACAGCAGGGGACACTGTGGACATGTTTTCAGTGTGGACATGAAGTTGGATGACCTGGAGCTGGAGCCAAGGATCACAGCAGCTGTGAGGAGAGGTCAGAGGTCAGATGATGACATCATCTGAAAGATTACTCACACTCAAAAATCACAATATTTAAACAATGTATTGGTCCAGGTGCATGTAGCATTTGATCTCTCTGCAGCTAGGTTTTCGTCTGTCAGCGAGGTTTTTGGTGTTTCTGTCTTGGACCTGCAGAGATTCACAGGTTTGTCCCGCGCTGACGTCCAGCAGCTGACTGCTGCTGCCGCTGCCAGCTGTAGACGACGCCCACCAGTCCCAGGTTAGTGTGTTCTGATTGGATGTAATGGTGTGATGGCAGTTAGGGTTAACCGGTGTGTTGTTGCTCGTTCAGCTTTGCTCCTCCATCGCGGCGAGTGTGGTGGGTTGGCGTCGGGCCTCAGACTCGCTGTGGGCTGTCCTGTACTAGACGAGCTGCTAAGAGGGGGTCTGCCTGTGGGGGGCGTCACTGAGCTGTCTGGAGAGAGTGGAGCAGGAAAGACTCAGCTGGCTCTGCAGCTCTGTCTGTCTGTACAGTTTCCCACCCAGCACGGAGGACTGAACTCAGGTCAGTCACTTCCTCTTACAACGCTGCCCCCTGGCTGTTCTTTTAATGCATCACACTTACATTGGTTTCTTCATGTGTCCAAAGTCTTTTCTGTTACTAAGCAACCAACATGTGGTCTTCGTGTACAGGCGTGTGTACAGGTGTTATAGTTCAGTAACCGTGTCCCATACTTCTTCTTCTTACTAAATATAAATATTTACATTTTGCGGGATTAGTATTGTTCTGCGTGTTTGATCACATGTTTATAATTAATATCTAATCTCATTGCATGAATAAAAATAAAGTCACATCACATTTGGGTAGAGTTGCACGATACCCACGGTACCACGCGGTGCCAATTCATAACGGTTCCTACTATACTAGAAATTCTACACAACGGTACTACCGTGGATTACTACACTACTGGTGCCAGTTTCCGCTACATAGCCTCTCGGCTTCTCACTGCATGCTCCTCCCTTGTAAAAAAAAAAAAAGCCACATGACAACTACTGCAACTGAACTACACAGCAGCTAAACGATTGGCTGTTTGCCTGTTACTGGTGACGTCCGGGGATATGATAGGCTGTTTCTGCACGCTGGGTCCGCCCGTCTGTTAGCTGATTGGCTGTTGGTGTGTGTTTCTCCATGAAGACAGCTCCGCTTCAAAACAAACGACAAGCTAAAGTTCTGTGTCGCTCAGACTAGTGCACTGCTAACGGTCACAAACACGAGACAACACACTCACCATGGCAGAAGCACCGGGCCCGAGCGGCGAGTCGTCAGTGGTACCGCTAACTTTGCTCAAAGAACCAAACTCCAAAAGTCACATTTGGAACTATTTTGGCTTTAAACAAGGCACAGACGGTAAAGGCCGTTCACTGTCCAAGCTACACATCCAACCTCATAAAACACCTGCAGTGTCTCACACACATTTATATGTCGAATATCAGGTTAGTATTGGCTAATATTGGGCTATATGCTCCGTGTACAGGCTGAGGAATGAAGAGTTAAAGGATGTCAAAGTATAAACACATAGAAAATGCATCAAAATAGAGTTTTCACAGAGAATCACTTCCTGTTTATTGTATTTTGTTGTCTCTTGTTTATTATGTTGGAGAAGAAGCATTATTGTCAAATAGAATTTTTAAAAGACAGGTTGATTATTTATATGTTAAACATAAATGTGCAAAGGAAACTGAATGATTATTTACATTATTATTTACATGTTACATTTTATATGTAATGTATATATATATTATATGTTTATCATGCACCAAACAACATTATAAGTAATTAATAGGTATTTATAACTTGTACAAATACATTGCAGTTCATAAAAATAATAATTAAAAAAGGCTGCAGTATCGCGATAATACCCAGAACCGTGATACTTTGTCTGGTATAGTATCGTGGTTACTCATTTTGGTATCGTGACAACTCTACATTTGGGGTGAGATCACTTTTATTGTGGGCGTAGCCAAGTTGAGTTGCTGAATGTTTGAAGGAGGTGTGGCTTGCAGACAGCACAGAGAGGAGGAGTCACTGTGAGTGTGTTTAACAGGAGCCGTTTACATCTGTACTGAGGACACGTTTCCCATGAGACGTCTACGTCAGCTGATCACAGAACAGCCCTGCCTCCGCACAGACGTCCCTCCCTCGCTGATCAGCAGCCTTCGCTTCACTGACCACATCTACATCGAGCACGCCGCCGACCTGGTTTGTTGTCATCGCTGCCCTCTGGTGGTCACACACACGTGTGTTCATGCATCTCTGAACCGTCTGTCTCTCTCAGGACTCTCTGAGTGTGTGTCTGTCTCGCCGTGTCCCCCTGCTGTTGGCTCGCGGTCTGGTCCGACTCGTGGTCGTAGACTCGGTGGCGGCTCTGTTCAGGGCGGAGTTTCAGGCTGATGATTGGCTGCAGAGGAACAAACAGCTGCTCGCCCTCGCTGCCACGCTGCAACAACTGAGCGATGAGTTCAACACACCTGTGCTGTGCATCAACCAGGTGTGTGTGTGTGTGTGTGTGTGTGTGTGTGTTCATCTGTTGAAGATCAATAATGTGTATTATTGATTATTGTTGATCATGTGTGTGTTTTCAGGTCACAGATGTTTTTAACTCTTCAGACAGACTGAGGTAAACCTCACATCTTAATATGCATACTCGTGTGTACTCGTGTGTACTTGGCGAGTATGTACTCCAGTGGTACTTCCCAAGTATGCAAGTACATCCTTCACTCTGCTCCCCCTCTTCCTTCCTCACCCTGTCTCCCTCCTTTTCTTTACATCCTCCTCTCACTCTTCAGTTCCTCCCTTTCTCAGTCCCTTCCTTCTTTCCTCTCAGGTCCTTACTTCCGTCCTTTCCTTCCTTCCTGTCTGGTCCTTCCTTCTTTCCTCTCTGGTCCTTGCTTCAGTTCCTTGCTTCCTTGCTCTCCTCCTCACATTTGTTTTCCTCTCCATCCTCAGTCCTGTGATGTCACAGGTGTCACCTGCTCTGGGTTTGGCGTGGGCCAATCAGCTGATGGTCCGGCTGATGATGCTGCGGCTCCAGGGCATGGTCGCCCAGGGCGACCAGAGCAGCGCCCTCCGGAGGTTAGAGGTGGTGTTTGCTCCTCACCTGGACAAAGACGGACGAGACGCCGCCGTGTGGAGGGAGGGAGTGAGAGGAGTGTGTGTGTGAACAAAGGACATCATGTCAATAAACAGGAAGTAGACAAAAGTACATGGACAACTTCACTGAGCTGAACACACACATACATACATGTTTACCAGGCTAACGGGGACTTGGGTTTCTGGTCATTTTTAAACAAAAACATTTTCTTCAAAGGTCTTTTACCATATTATTACTTCAAATGTGCTTTTTAATTGTTTTTTGAAGAACTTGCAAAAAGGGACCAGAGCCTTGAGTGACGTCTACCTATCGAACAGGGACCTGAGCCTTGAGTGACATCTACCTATCAAACAGGGACCTGAGCCTTGAGCGACATCTACCTATCAAACAGGGACCTGAGCCTTGAGTGACGTCTACCTATCAAACAGGGACCTGAGCCTTGAGCCTACCTATCAAACAGGGACCTCCTCGCCACCTATCAAACAGGGACCAGAGCCTTGAGTACCCATCAAACAGGGACCTGAGCCTTGAGCCTACCTATCAAACAGGGACCTGAGCCTTGAGCGCCCTCACTCTCTGAGGGACCTGAGCCTGGCGAACCTCAAACAGGGACCTGAGCCTTGAGCGAGCGACATCTACCTATCAAACAGGGACCTGAGCCTTGAGCGACATCTACCTATCAAACATGGACCTGAGCCTTGAGCGACGTCTACCTATCGAAGAGGGACCTGAAAGTGTCTGCTGCCATTCTCACCTACTGCTTGAAGCCTGTCTTTGAAATGATCATTTAACTTTAACATTTACATTTTTCTCTGAGATACAAATATTAAATGATCATGGCCACCGGAAAGAATAAAACAATGTTTATTTTCAAATTAGAAGTAACTTGGCTTCATGCACTAATCATTAGCAGCAACATTGACTTAACAAAAACATTTTAAAACTGGATTCAAATGGAATGGGTTGTTGGTACAAGATATAAGTCGTATGTTTTTTTCTGTACTATAGGAGTGTGAATGTCGCTCCTCACCATCTAACAGTGGAGTCGTGTCCACCTTTAAACTGTGCATAACAGGAAGCTGCATCTCCATCCCACACGCATGCACACACTCTTTCAAAATAAAGGTATAAGAACAGAATATTTGCACTAAAACAAAAGTCACGTGAGACGTTTGATTTATTATTTTGTCATTTTTAAAATTAACTTTGGGGCAAAAAAAATCAAACTAAAGTTTAATCTGACTCGACTTTGTTTCTCTTTTCAGAATAAAGCGAATTTAACTTTGACAAGACAAAACCGGAAGTAGTTGCACTATTTCCGGTATTGATCGCCGCGCGAGCATCTTGACGACGACGATGATAACGAAGATCCAGTGAATGTTCAGCGCGAGACAAAGCGATCGTTGAACAAACGTCGGAAAACAGGTCAGTGATGTTTGTTTGTTTGCTGACAGGTGACGTCATCGTCGTCGTCGACGACAACAACAACAACAACGTGCAGCGCATTGATTTTAGAAATGATTTTAGATGATCGCGCCCGAGCGCCCTCTATGGACGAGCCGCCACTGACTATGACGTCATCAACAACAACAGTCAGATCAGTGATTATCTTTCATTATTGAGAATTAAAACAATCGCTTTTAATTATGAAAGAAAGAGTTTCAGCTTCTATCACCACAGCGACCTGTTGCCGCTGGAAACACTTTAACTTCAGTTAGAATCTTAATGTTCGACTGTGTTTATATTGTCATGAAATAGTGTGTGTCATCATTAATGAATGGGTGAATGAGTGAATGACACTATCAAATGTAATCGAGTTCATTTATTCACTCTGCTCTTCACATAAATGTCATGTGTTTATATTTCTGCTCACTGGATTCAAATGCACGCTGTGCTGGTTGTTTACCCGTTGCCATGGTGAATAACTCATGCTGATCAGCTGTTTGATGAACCTGCTTCTGAACCAGGACTTCAGTGAAGGATGTGTTGAACACTCACTTCCTGTCTTGTCCACAGGGAGGCAGTGTGACCATGACTTCCTCCTCCACCCTCCCATGCATTCTGGTCCTCCTCGCTGTTGTGAGCCCGGGGTTGTCCCAAACAGACACCGCGGGGTCAGTGGAGGATCTGACCTACAGGAAGTCAGACTTTGGCACGCGTGTGTTCCGTTCTGTCGCCCGCCGCACCGATGACAACGTCTTCTTGTCGCCCTTCACACTGAGCGCTGCACTGACGGCACTGCTGAGCGCCACCGACGGGCCGACCCGGGACCAGCTGCTCCAAGGACTCGGCCTGTCCGGACTGGAACCGCAGACCGTAGCAGGTAGGTGCCGCTCTGAGGGGCGGAGTCAGAGCACAGACGATGTTCTGCTTCTCAAAGTTCTGTTCGTCAGATCTGATCCAGACGCTGCAGAACAACAAACCGGACAACCTCCACCACGGCGTGGCCGTCTTCCCCGCCCAGGACGTCCACGTGTCCTCGTCCTACTTAGACGTGGTCCAGACAAAGTTCAGTGGAACTGTCCAGAACGTGGCCTTCACGTCACCAGAGGAAGCCGCTCACATCATCAACCGCTGGGCCCAGGACCAGATGGAAGACCAGGACCAGGAGCTGGTTTCTAACCTGGACTCACAGACACAGCTCCTGCTCGCAGCGGTCGCCTCCTACAAGGGTACGACTGACCTTTGACCTGAGGGAGAGGGCGTGGCTAAACCATCTAACATGGTTTCAATCAAACCAGATTTAGAACAGTTTTTGACCTCTGACCTCTGTGCCAGGAAACCTTTATTTAACGTGGAGTCAGAATATACATTTGACTGTTCTATGGTTTTCAGGGAGGAGTTGAGAAAGAATCTGGGTGGTCAGGGAGAGCTTCCAGATGACTGGACAACTACAGCTAATGTAATCAGGGAGACAGGTAGGAGAGTACTTGTCGTCTGGAAGGAAAGTAGATAAGGAGACTTGGTGTTAGAATGGGGAAGTGCAGGAGTATATAAAGAGAAAGAGGTTAGCAAAGAAAAAGTGGGACACTGAGGAGACTGAAGAGAGCAGACAGGAGTACAGGGAGATGCAGCACAAGGTCAAGGTAGAGGTCGCAAAGGCCAAACAAAGGGCGTATGATGACTTGTATGCTAGGCTGAAAAGTAAGGAGCCAGAGAATGATTTATACAGGTTGGAAAAACAGAGAGATAGAAATGGGAAAGACGTCCAGCAGGTTCGGGTGATTAAGGATAGAGAGGGACATGTGTTGACAGGTGCCACAGAAGTAATGCGAAGATGGAAGGAGTACTTTGAAGAGCTAATGAATGAGGAAAATGAAAGAGAGCAAAGGGTAGAAGAAGTGACTACTGTGAACCATGAAGTAGCAGAGATTAGTAAACATGAAGTGAGGGGGGCACTGAAGAGGATGAAGAACGGAAAGGCAGTTGGTCCTGATGATATACCTGTGGAGGTATGGAAGTGTCTAGGAGAGGAGGCAGTAGAGTTTCTGGTTAGACTATTCAACAGGATCTTAGAGAGTGAGGGGATGCCTGAGGAATGGAGAAGAAGTGTGATGGTGCCCATTTTTAAGAATAAGGGAGATGTAACTATAGAGGAATAAAGTTGACGAGCCATACAATGAAGTTATGAGAAAGAGTAGTGGAAACTAGACTGAGAGCAGAAGTCAGCATTTGTGAGCAACAGTATGGTTTCATGCTACAGATGCAGTATTTGCTTTAAGAATGCTGGTAGACAAATACAGAGAAGGTCAGAGGGAGCTGGATTGTGCCTTTGTAGATCTGGAAAAAGAGAGAGGAACTATGGTACTGTATGAGGAAGTCTGGAGTGGCAGAGAAGTATGTTAGACTTCATGTAATGTAATATAATGACTGGTGCAGGACATGTATGCCAACTGTGAGACAGCGGTGAGGTGTGCTGTAGGTGTGACAGAGAAGTTCAAGGTGGAGGTGGGACTACATCAGGGTTCAGCTCTGAGTCCCTTCTTGTTTGCGGTGGTGATGGACAGACTCACAGATGCGGTTAGACAGGCATCTCCATGGACTATGATGTTTGCAGATGACATTGTGATCTGTGGTGAGAGCAGAGACCAGGTGGAGGAAAAGCTCGAGAGGTGGAGATATGCTCTAGAAAGGAGAGGAATGAAGGTTAGTCGCAGCACGACAGAATATATGTGTGTGAATGAGAGGAACCCAAGTGGAACCGTGAGGCTACAGGGAGTGGAGATAAAGAAGGTGGAGGATTTAGGGTCAACAGTCCAGAGCAGTGAAGATTGTGGAAGAAACATGTTAAAGCTGGTTGGAATGGGTGGAGAAAAGTGTCAGGGGTAATAATGTGTGATAAAAGAGTATCAGCCAGAATGAAAGGAAAGATATACAAGACAGTGGTGAGACCAGCGATGCTGTATGGTCTAGAGACAGTGGCACTGAGGAAAAGACAGGAAGCAGAGCTGGAGGTAGCAGAGATGAAGATGTTGAGGTTCTCTTTGGGAGTGACGAAGATGGATAGGATCAGGAATGAGTCAGTCAGAGGAACAGCACATGTTAGATGTTTTGGAGATAAGGTCAGAGAGGCCAGAATGAGATGGTTTGGTCATGTACAGAGGAGGATAGTGAGTATATTGGTAGAAGGATGCTGGGGTTGGAACTGCCAGGCAGGAGGTCTAGAGGAAGACCAAAGAGAAGGTTTATGGATGTAGTGAAAGAGGACATGAAGTTAGTTGGTGTGAGAGAGGGGGATACAGAGAACAGGGTGAGATGGAGGAGGTTGATTCGCTGTGGCGACCCCAGAAGGGAGCAGCCCAAAGGAAAAGAAAAAGTCCGAATATGCATTTAAATGTGTGCGTGTGACGTCGCCGTGGAAATAAACTCTGTCACATTTCTTTCAGCTCACTTCAGTCCAGCCTTCAATGCGTCGCTGTCTCAGGAAGAGCGTTTCTACGTGGACAGCTATCACGTCGTCATGGTTACCATGATGACCAGGGCTGGTAAGTACTTCCTGGCGTACGACCGCTCCCTGAGCGTGGGCGTTCTGAAGTTGGCGATGACGGACGGCGCTGCCATGTTGGTCGTGCTGCCTGACGAGGGCGTGGACGTGGTGTCGGTGGAAGAAGGCGTGACAGCGGCCAAGATTCAGGCCTGGATTCAACAACTGAAGAAGACGTAAGACTCAACAACCTGGTGTCCATGGAAACAGCCCAGTCACATTCACACTTCACTTACGTGCTGTGAGCGCCCCCTGCTGTACACAGAGGCTCTGATTTATTATTATGATAATGATGATGAAATAGTTGTTTTATTTTCTAAACAGGAAGTTGGAGGTGCAGCTTCCACGCTTCCTGTTAGAGCGTTCGTACTCACTGAAGGACGTCCTCCAGAGTTTGGACATCACTCAGGTGTTTGACCACGATGCTGACTTGACCAACATGGGCGGAGTCAAAGGACCAAGACTCACGCAGGTGAGTCCAACTGTCACTCTCTCCTGGTTAACCCTGATTTAGCCTGGTTAACCCTGGTTAAGCCTGTATATGAATATATTCATATATATGAATATATTTATATTTCAAAAATGTAAATTTTTCTGTTTTCACTGTAAAAAAAAAACTCATTTATCCAAAATGACTTCATTTCCAGGTTTTCCATAAATCTGTTATCTCCGTTGACGAGCGCAATAATGACATCACTGAAGAGGGCGGAGACATTGTGTTCTCAACTCCGCCCCCTCGACTGACCATCAACAGACCCTTTGTCGTGGTGGTCTACCAGGAGACCACGGGCAGTCTGCTGTGCGTGGGCCGAGTGCTCGATCCCACCAACAAGTAGTAACACCTGTTCAACGGGGGGACGCTAATCCACGCCCACCAGAGCTGTGATCATGTGACATGCTCTGAGGATTACGCTCTAGCACCACCCTCAGGTCAACATTCACAGCTATCCGTGTTAACTTATGTTAGTGCATGTTCACTTAACTCGTGTAGCAGAGACAGTGTAACGCCCCCTTCAGACAGTGTAACGCCCCCTACAGGAGGAATAATGACAATGTTGTTATTGTGATAATGCTATTGTAACATGTGAGTCGTAATAGAACTGTTTATGTCATTGCACTGATATACACATATATATGTATGTACATATACATACATGTATACATTATATATATATACACGTATATGTATGTATACACATAGATATATATACATACATGTATATGTATGTATGTATGTACATATGTATACATACAGATGTGTATATATATGTATGTGTACATATACACACATATATCTATATAATAAACTGCTAAAACTAAAACAAATACTGAGATCTTTGTGTCATCACATATTTACACTGTATGAAGTCAACAATGGCGCCCTCTGCTGGACAGTGGTGAGATAATCCCCATCGACTGACAGCAGCAGCAGTGCATGCTGGGAAAAAGGCGACAGCCTGACCAATCGCAGCGGCCAATAAGAACACAGCAGCAGTTTGAATGTGTGGATTTTACTGAACCAATCAGAACACACCATGCTCCATAAATACAAATAGTCTGTGCAAGTCCTGTTGCATTCTGGATAATGTCCCAAAACTGCCTCCTTGCTGCTGATTGGCTGATGATGACGTCATCTTCACTCTTGTCCCGACTGGACGCAGAAAGACTTTGACTTCCTGTGTCTGAAAGAAGAAAAAGAATTGTGTTAGAGCTAAAAGAAGCTAATCTGGGTTTCAGCTAACACACATACTCTATGTAAACAAGGACTAAAGGGGGCGCTGTGGGCTCAATCCTGGTCCTGGGGACCCTCCCTCTGAATCAGGGAAACATGAGTGTCCCCAGGACAAGGATTGAGACCCTGACCCAGTTAAAACCAGGTTTGACAGACAGAACTCACACCGACAGTTTCCTAGACTGACTGTCTTTAACACCACAGCCACGCTCCATTGTTCTGCTGCGCTGGTCCAAGGTTCTGGTCCTGTAGTCCAAGGCAGTGGTCCTGTGGTCCAAAGTACTGGTTCTGTGGTCTACTAAACCAGTTCTATGGTCCAGCACATTTGTTCTGCGGTCTGTCTTACTGCTTCCATGGTCTTTGGAGCTGGTTCTGTTTTCCAGGAGGCTGCTGGTGTTGCTGCAGATCAGGAAGGGCATGGACGAGGTCGACTGTGATGTCAGAGTGAAGTGGGCGGTCCTTAAGGAGTCATCTATAAAACACCGTAGGTGATGAAACAGTGAGTGTGAAGATGTTTCACAGGTTTTGCTGCGTAGCACAGACGTACCGTTCAGAACTGATCCAGATGAACTGCTGAACTCTTTGATCTTCCTGAAACAACATCAAACACATGGTTGTTGTTACGCAGCGTCCAAAGGAATGCTGCTCAGAGAACCCAACTCATGTTCTCTGTTCTCATGTTCTCTGTATGTTCTCATGTATGTTCTCATGTTCTTTATATGTTCTCTGTATGTTCTCATTTTCGCTGTATATTCTCAGTATGTGTATGTTCTCTGTTCCTTGTGTCTCCACTGGCAGTCATGTTTTTACTGACAGTCAGTCTCTGGGGCTCAGTCTGGTTCTCAGCTGCAGGGGGCGCTCACAGCACAGTCAGTAACTCATAAACCACCATTAGAAGATTCCATCTCTGATCTAGAAACAGCACCAGACTCACATTGGAGGAAAAGAGGTTACCAAAGACAAGGACCACAGTCTGAACCCTGACACAGTGCTCACTCACATGGCTCTTTCTGCGTTGGTAGGTTTGGATGTGGACTGACTGCTGAGCGATCGACTCCGTGTCAGTTTAGCTTTTCTCATCTCGTTTCCTGTAAGAAGAGAAATCACTGTGTCAACTGCTCCAACGCTCGTCCTCACTGACCTTCAGGGATGTTTGACTCACCGGCTCCTGAAGAGGACACGGACACAGATGTGGACTTGACTGCAGACAGACGGGTCTTACCATCCTTCCCTGTCAAACACACATCTTTACTGATGACTGTCACATCTGCACACATCACAACAAAAAGCAAAGTGATGGACTCACATTTCCTCTCCGCATGCTTCTCAGGGTTCCTCCCACCGCTCTGATGCTCCAGCTGTTCCTGATCACGGAGGAAACACAGTTTCACTTACGATTCTGATGATTCAGAAGCATCACGTTCACACTCACCATCTCTAGCAGCAAAAGCTCCTCCTTCTCCTTCTTCTCATCCAGGAAGTCCTTCTCCTGCCTCCTATGACACTGACCACAGATCATAGATTATAAACCACAGATTATAGACAGATAACATTTGACTAGTTTAACCTGGTTATCAAAATACCTACCGGCTCTGTGAGGTCCAGTTTGTCTAATTCCAACACTGTCTGAAATAAGTGATGAACACAGTTAATCCATCCCACACCTCCTCTAAAACATCACTCGTTCATACTGTTTATAGTCTAATCTAAGGTGATGTGGTCTCAGGTCTCAGGAGGTCTCAGGTGTTACCTTGCGGATGGTCGCCACCACATCTTTGTCTTTCTCTCTGCAGAGAAGTTTCTGAACACAGAAGTCCAGCTGCTGCAGCAGTTGTCTATCTGTCGGGAGGCGAAGCGATGAACGTAACCGTGGCAACAACTGGCACAGCTTGTACCTGGCGGATGTGTGAATAGGCAGACAGGTATTTCATGATTGGCAGGTACACGAAGCTGTCTCACTGAACAGAACTCTGACAGAACTACCTGACGTTGGCAACCGGGTCATGGACCAGCTCCAATGCAGGAACCAGGAAGTGTTTGTTGAAGAATTTTTTGGAGAAAATCTCAGTGGCTGTTTCACAAACGTCAAGAAACCTAAGACGGCTCCAGTAGCTGCGACCTTGAGCCAGATCTGAGGATCACAATGAACCAGAGTGAGTTGCGTCACATCCAGGTGTCATGGTTTTATCTTTGTCCGTGGTGTGTTCTCATGTTCTCGTGGTGTGTTCTCGTGTTTACTGGTGTGTTCTTGTGTTTACTGGTGTGTTCTTGTGTTTACTGGTGTGGTCTCGTGTTTACTGGTTTGTTCTTGTGTTTACTGGTGTGTTCTCACTGGTGTGTTCTCATGTTTACTGGTGTGGTCTCGTGTTTAATGGTGTGTTCTTGTGTTTACTGGTGTGTTCTCATGTTAACTGGTGTGTTCTGTTTACTGGTGTGTGTTTAAAGGTGCGTTCTTGTGTTTACTGGTGCGTTCGTGTTTAAAGGTGTGTTCTCGTTTAAAGGTGTGTGTTCTCGTGTTTACTGGAGTGTTCTGTGTTTAAAGGTGTGTTCTTGTGTTTACTGGTGTGGTCTCGTTTACTGGTTTGTTCGTGTTTACTGGTGTGTTCTGTTTACTGGTGTGTTCTCATGTTTACTGGTGTGGTCTCGTTTAATGGTATGTTCTTGTGTTTACTGGTGTGTTCTCATGTTAACTGGTGTGTTCTCATGTTTACTGGTGTGTTCGTGTTTAAAGGTGTGTTCTTGTGTTTACTGGTGCGTTCTCCGTGTTTAAAGGTGCGTTCGTGTTTAAAGGTGTGTTCTCGTGTTTACTGGAGTGTTCTCGTGTTTAAAGGTGTGTTCTTGTGTTTACTGGTGTGTTCTTGTGTTTACTGGTGTGGTCTCGTTTACTGGTGTGTTCTCGTGTTTACTGGTGTGTTCTCATGTTTACTGGTGTGGTCTCGTGTTTACTGGTGTGTTCTCGTGTTTAATGGTGTGTTCTAGTGTGGTGCAGATTTTCATCATGTTCCACTAACATGTTGTTTGATTTATCTGAATAAATGCCATACATGACTGAGGTTCCCTGTCACTCTCAGGATCATGTGAGTCTAACCTTTAATCAATCGATGGATCATTTCCTGGCGCTGCTCCTGTTTGCGATTGTAGCGAAGGAAAGTGCAGAATGTCCGAGCCGCCTCCTTCTGAACAGGCAACACCTTCTGTAACAATGACAATGAGACGAGTGTTCACCAGTTTCATGTTTTTTATGTAGTTTGTGGCGTCACATGTTTGTGCTGTTTGTGGTATCACGTGATGCGAACGTTGGAGGTGAGGATGATAAAGATGCGAGCAGAAAAGTTCTGGTGCAGCACTTCTCCGGGCAGCAGTCGAGCGAGGCAGCTGTAACGCTGCAGCAGCTTCTCATGGAGCCGCCAACGCAGAGAACCACCAACCTTGTGTTCGGCTGCTAGCAGAGCGGACAGCAGCTCAGAGAACTGACAAAGAACATGTGAAACCAAGATCAGAGAGGGAACTGGAAGGGAAAGGAAAAGCTAAGCTTGTTATCTCACCTTGTTGTTGTCTTCTCTGGACAGAACGGCCTCCAGTGTTTCCTCCAAGTGAGTCATCAGAGCGTCCAGAACCTCAACAGTGACAAGAGAAGAGCTGAGAGTGAGATCAAACATCATCTGAGGGCTGTTCCATGAAGAGAACCAGGTTAACAAGGTTTAATAGACTCCTTCACCTTTCTACTTGGTGTCTTTAACTCTGCTAAGGGAGCTGAAAGGTCAAATATAAGGGTAAGGCTTGTTTTATTTTCACCCTCATTGTTGCTGTTTTCTTCCAGGAACTGGTCTAAAAGTGGGCAACACAGTTGGTGTAGTGGTTAGCACTCTTGGCTTTTGCAGAAAGAAGACCCGGGTCTTTCTGTATCGAGTTCATATGTCACATTACCCATGAGGACTGACAGTGAAGATCTGTTAGAGGACTGACAGTCAGGATCTGTTAGAGGACTGACAGTCAGGATCTGTTAGAGGACTGATAGTCAGGATCTGTTAGAGGACTGATAGTGAGGATCTGTTAGAGGACTGACAGTGAAGATCTGTTAGAGGACTGACAGTGAAGATCTGTTAGAGGACTGACAGTCAGGATCTGTTAGAGGACTGATGAGCTGAGGTCAGTGATGAAGTCATCTGTACTGGTACCCAGGGATGAAGGGCTGGATCCTGTTATGTCAGACTCTTCACAAATAAGGTAACACAACACAACAATCATGAACTCACCTCCAGAACGTCATCCTGTAGCAGAACCACAAGCTCTTTGTGGAAAAGATGAACATTTGAGCGGAGAAGCTTTACCACCTGTAAGACGAGGACCACACCACATGACCTCATCAGAGAAACAGCTGTGTTCTTCTGTCTCTTGAAGGCTATGTCTGAATTTCTCAATGAGAAACTGATGAGCAGTTACTGATGATCAGATTAGATTAGACACATAATCTGACCTGGTGAAAGTTTGCTGCAGCACTTTGACGGACGCTGAACTCTGGGTCACAACAGAGAGTGGAGAAGGTTGTGTACAGTTCTGACAGGAAAGGAGCAGATTCACAAAACAGCACCATGGCCTACAGAGAGAGAGAGAGAGAGAGAGAGAGAGAGAGAGGGTGTCCGGAAAGACTGAAATCAAATCTACTCTGCTGAGTCGGTGGAAACTTACCGGTAAATTGTAACAGCAGTTGCAGCGAATTAGCTTTGACTCATTTACGTCATTTGTTAAGTTTCTGTCAGTCTGAAGACCCGCAACACACAGAACTTTGAAGGTCTGCAGCATGGAAAACTTCTGCTCATCTGACAGAGAGCCTGAAAAACAGCAAGTCCTCAGACAAGTCATCACAAACACATCAGGACACAAACGTTAACACAATCATGTGACCGACACCTCACCTGCCAGTCCACTGCAGAGCTTCCCAAACTGGAAAGACAAAGATGTTAAGACTGTGTCATCACCCTGTGACGACGCCTCACACACTGCCATCACCAGAGGGACCACGACATGGAGGCGGTCATCTGAGAGAGAAGGGGGCGGGGTGAAAGTGTGCAGACATCTCACAGCTCCACTTATCCATCATGTGATCACTCACCGGCGTCAATCATGTCGATCAGGTTAATGATGGAGTCAAACGCAACGAGCCGCACACTGCCGTCCTCGTCTGCAGCGAGCTCCGTGAGTTCAGGCAGCACGTGTGTCTTGGTCTCGTCCACTCTGAAAGGACGGACGAGACGTTTGTTTTCATTTGATTTCTCTTTGTTTTTGTTTACTTGACGTGTGTTTACCCAGTCGCTCGGGCGATGCTTTCCAGCTGAGCGCACATACACACTCGCACCTCGGCCTCCACATCCTGACACAGGGACCGAGCCACTGGCAGAAGCTCCATCTTCACTCTGACATAGAAACACAGCTGTGTTACCATGGCGACCACAGATCAGGAGTTGATCAGTAATCAATAGGAACGCAGCTCACGTGTGGGAATCAAACTTCGAGGCGACTTTTCCTAAAATACGACAGTTGGTCAGACGGGAGTGAAGAGAGAGAGACGCCTGAGGCTGAAAGAGGAGAGGATTCAGCACCTGCACAGGGACACGGGTAACACACACACACACACACACACACACAGGTGAGTCCTCGACTCATCAATCAATCAATACAAATATCTCATCTCAATATTCATCTCTCTACCTCCTGTTTGATCGTCTCCTTTGGTAAAGAGCTGACTGCAGACAGGAGCGTCTCCAACCAGGCCCCGCCCACCACTGAGGACAACACACTTACAGTTAGTGTGTGTCTGTGGTTCAGGTGTGTGTGCGTGTGTGTGTGTGTGTGTGTGTTACCCGTGTCCCTGTGGTTCAGGTGCATCAGAACAGTCTTCAGGATGCAGTAAGTGTGTGTGTGGATCAGGATGATGTCGTCCTGTAGAATAGTTAAAAACGAGGCTGCAGCTGACAAATGGATTTCTGATCCAGATCCGTTCAGGACGTCCTGAGTCACATAGACACTGTTGTTACAACTGTACCACACACGCACGCACGCACACACGCACACATGCACACACACACTGATGGTACACACCCGCACTTTGGGTACGACCCGACGAAAGGTCTCAGCTGGATTGTGGCGGACCAGACTTGGCAGGTTAGTGATGACACTCACTCTCTGAACCTCCTGACCTGCACTGAAATTAAAGGCTCAGTCAGAAGTATTTCTCTGTGTGTGTGTGTGTGTGTGTGTGTGTATTTAAACAAGATGGAGGACTCACCTGAGCAAGTAAACAGCTCGTTCAATGTCGTTAAGATCTTCATCCACAGTGAGCTGATCGATCTCTTCAGCTGTCTGACACACACACACACACACACACACACATCACAAACCATAAACATGTTTTCACTGTAACGTGGAAGAATTTTATAATAACGTGAGTGTGTGACCAGATATATGTACCACACACACACACACACACACACACACACACAGAGAAACTGCGTCATGCTGCGCAGATCTCGGGTCTCCCTCTTCTGTGTGGAGGCTGCTCCTCTTCCTCACACTGACTCATCATCTTCATGATCATATGTACAATACACACGTATGACGTATGGAAGTGTGTGTGTGTGTGTGTAAATACCTTGAGGCTGCGGCGGATCGGTCTTTCTATAAAAACCAGGTCCTGCAGCTCCTCCAGCCCGAACATCACACTGTTCCCATTCATTCTGCAGCAGCGCGACCAGAACCGAGTCCTACACGGACCCCTGTCACTGACGAACACACTGATGCGGATCCGCTGCAGAGGAAATCTATAGATGAAATGTTCATTCACCACGTCACAAATAAACCTTCATTGGTTCAAAAATGATTCCGTCATTAAAATGGCGTCAGTGATCGATATGATCTGCTCTTCAGTAGCGTCTCAAATACTCGTGAAGTTCAATAATCCATAATCACATCGACGAGCGGCTTCGCCAATCAAACGTGACGTCACAGAACGGAAGCGGAACCAAGATAAATTAAAGTCCCGTTTTTACACTGTAAAAAAAACATGTGGTGTGCACGCGCGCACACTGTCATCACTTTTCTCTTCTTTAGAAACATTTTAAATGTTTCGACGATCAACAATCAAACAAGGTTGTATGTCACGTTTAGACTTTGTAGAGGTTAGTCAAATCCTAATCCTGAACATCTGAGGTCATGATTATCTCACATGTGTGGATTAGGATTAGGATTAGGGTTAGGTTAAGTGGAGAGCCTAAAGTGACAGGTATGGAGCAGTCTTAAACATTAGGACTTTTATTTTGAAAGAAAGTTCAGAATGTTGTAATGTGTCTGTGACATTTGAGTGTTGAGGAGTCAGCTGCTGGATGTCCTAAAAATACACACACACACACACACACACACAGAACAGACGGGTAAGTTTTTTTCTTTGTTTGTTTGTTGTTGTTTACTTATCCGTTCACTTGTGTTTATCATGTGTTTGCTGTTTTGTGTGTGTGTGAGTGTGTGAGTGAGTAGATTAAGATCACAGACGGCGTTCCAAATTTACAATCATCAAAACCTTGTGACACCAGTTTGTTCTCATTCAAATAAAATAACAAGAAGTTTTAAAATCTTTAATCTTTCACTTATTTGATCTTTCACTTATTTGTGAGAATAAACTTCTCTTGAATGCAACAACACGACTAAGCCAAATAATTCCGGAGGGCATCACCAAGGACCCCGCTACAGTCTCAGATTTACTTCCTGTTTGACTTTAAAGTGTTTTAGATTTACTTCCTGTTTGACTTTAAAGGGTTTCAGATTCACTTCCTGTTTGACTCTAAAGTGTCTCGGATTTACTTCCTGTTTGATTTTAAAGTGTCTCAGATTTACTTCCTTTTTGACTTTAAAGTGTCTCAGATTTACTTTCTGTTTGACTTTAAAGTGTCTCAGATTGACTTCCTGTCAAAATGTGTCTCCACTTTTATTCATCACCACTTCATCTTGTTCTGTCACTTTACTCTGGAGTGACAGCTCATGTTTGGCCCGCCTCTTTTGTTGTCTTTTGTTTGTTTTTCTTCAGGTCGTCCTCCATCATGGCGGCAGACCCCGGCGACGTTGATGATTATTCTCTCTACAGTGACATGAATGATGACCAACTGCTGCAGCTCGCCATCGAGCGCAGTCTGAGTGACACACGTCATAGCAACAGCAACACAACCAACAACAGTGTTGCATCCAGTGTGTCTGTGTCCAGACTCGGCTCCAATGATCCTCCAGTCCAGACAATGGTTTCCTACAGTTCTCCAAACCCTCCGAGTGCAAAACCACCAGATTTGTATGTCTTTCTCTCTCACGCACACACACACACAGTTGACATTGATTTCCCACAATTCCTTGCAGCAGAAATATTTAAAGTGATGTTTGAATAGTTTGTGTGTGTTGTGTTGTGTAGTTGTATACATGTGTAGTTGTGTGTTATCCTCTCTTGTGTAGATGTGTGTTGTGTAGTTGTGTAGATGTGTGTTGTCCTCTCTTGTGTAGTTGTGTAGATGTGGGTTGTCCTCTCTTGTGAAGATGTGGGTTGTGTGTCCTCTCTTGTGAAGTTGTGTGTTGTGTAGATGTGTGTTGTCCTCTCTTGTGAAGTTGTGTGTTGTGTAGATGTGTGTTGTCCACTCTTGTGAAGTTGTGTGTTGTGTAGATGTGTGTTGTCCTCTCTTGTGAAGTTGTGTGTGCAACACAGTGTTACACCACTACGTCCTAATGCACCCACTTTCCTTTGAGTGATGATGGACAGACAAACGTCAACATCCCCCGTTGATGATGTCACACCTGTCATTGTGTGCTCTGATTGGTTGTTGTCTTGGTGACGTTGTGGCAGGGAGACATTTGATGGGACAGTCAGCTGCTTCATGACTGGCTCTGGGAAGAAAATGATGGCCTATCGACGAGCAGATGGAACTCTAGTTTACGTCACTCCAGCACCTGAAGAGTGAGTTCCCTTTAATCACCTGTACCTTCAGGTCAGGACAAATGAGGACAGATGAGGACAGATGTGTGATGTGTCGTCCCTGCAGGGAGGAGGAGCCTCTGTTCAAAGCCATCCGTGTTGGAGATGTGAGCAGAGTGAAGTCACTGGTAATGAGTCCAGGAGCAAACCTGATGCTGTCTAATAAACCCGACTGGCTCGCCCTCCACCAGGCGGCGTGGTATGGCCAACACAGCTGTCTGTCTGTCCTTCTGTCAGGTACGTACAGCCGTCTGAGTGTCCTTCAGTGAGGTACCAACGTCCTAACACAGAAACACAGCTGTCAGATGATAGTTGTGTTTCTGTGTTAGGATGTTGGCTGAGCTGAGCATGGACAATGTGTCCATGTGTCCATGTGTCCATGTGTCCATGTGTCCATGCTCAGCTCAGCCAGGGATGGTCAACAAGCAGACAGAAAATGGCGAGTCAGCGCTGCTGGTCGCTGTCAGCAAAGTGGAGCTACGATGTGTTCAAGTGCTGCTGGAAAATGGAGCTGATCCTGACATCGCCAACAATGACAAAGAGACTCCGCTGTTTAAAGGTAAAACTGAACACATGTTAACCAAATCAATCAATCAATCAATCAATCAGTTAAGACAAAAAAACACACCTTTGAAAAGGCATAAAAGAGTAAAAACTTTCCACTGAGTGGAACAATTTACTTTGGTTCATGTTTGGTTGTTGCTGATGTTTGGTTGTTGCTGATGTTTGGTTGTTGCTGGTGTTTGGTTGTTGTTCGGTTGTTGTTGGTGTTTGGTTGTTGCTGGTATTTGGTTGTTGCTGATGTTTGTTTTGTTGTTGCTGATGTTTGTTTTGTTGTTGGTGTTTGGTTATTGCTGATGTTAGGTTGTTGTTTGTGTTTGGTCGTTGTTGGTGTTTGGTGTTTGGTTGTTGCTAATTTTTGGTTGTTGTTGGTGTTTGTTTGGTTGTTGCTTTGTTGTTTGGTTGTTGTTGGTGTTTGGTTGTTGCTGGTGTTTGGTTGTTGCTGATGTTTGTTTGGTTGTTGCTGATGTTTGGTTGTTGTTGGTGTTTGGTTGTGTTTGGTTGTTGCTGATGTTTGGTTGTTGTTGGTGTTTGGTTGTTGCTGATGTTTGGTCATTGTTGGTGTTTGGTTGTTTCTGATGTTTGGTTGTTGCTTGGTGTTTGGTTGTTGTTTGGTTGTTGTTGGTGTTTGGTTGTTGCTGGTGTTTGTTTTGTTGATGTTTGGTTGTTGTTGGTGTTTGTTGCTGATGTTAGGTTGTTGTTTGTGTTTGGTTTTGGTGTTTGGTTGTTGCTGATGTTTGGTTGTTGCTTGGTGTTTGGTTGTTGTTGGTGTTTTGGTTGTTGTTGGTGTTAGGTTGTTGCTGATGTTTGGTTGTTGCTGGTGTTTGGTTGTTGCTGGTGTTTGGTTATTGCTGATGTTAGGTTGTTGTTTGTGTTTGGTCGTTGTTGGTATTTGGTTGTTGCTGATGTTTGGTTGTTGCTTGGTGTTTGGTTGTTGTTTGGTTGTTGCTGGTGTTTGGTTGTTGTTGGTGTTTGGTTGTTGCTGATGTTTGGTCGTTGTTGGTTGCTGATGTTTGGTTGTTGTTGGTGTTGTTTGGTTGTTGCTTGGTGTTTGGTTTTGTTGTTGCTGGTGTTTGGTTGTTGCTGATGTTTGGTTGTTGCTGTTGGTGTTTGGTTGTTGCTGATGTTTGGTTGTTGTTGGTGTTTGGTTGTTGCTGATGTTTTTTTTTCCTCTGCAGCGTGTGAGAGGAACAGTGCTGCGGTCGTGGCCATGTTGCTTAACCACGGCGCAGCAGTGAATGCTCGTTGTATTCAGGGATGGACTGCACTGCAACAAGCAGTGGTTTCAAACAACGTTGAGATCTGTGAGATGCTTTTGAAAGCTGGAGCCAAACACAACATCACCAACATTTATGGCATCTCACCAATATTCACTGCGGCTCAAACCGGGCGGATTGCCACTCTACGCTTCCTCCTGAAACATGGTAAAATCACTGGTCTCATGGTTTTACAGCTCACTGTGAGTCACTGAATATCATCTTTGATTGCTTTGTTACTTCTCTGAACTGCTGACCTCCACAGTTGAGGCCTTGCCTCCTTCAGATGCTGCATTTGCAGGCTGCGCTGACACTTGTCTCCTTTTTCTTTTTGTTCTAAATGTACATGTCTGACAATCAGAGTAATAAGAATCTAAAAAAAATGCTTTCAAATGGTGTAGATTAAGAAAAACAACAACATTCATTTCAGAGTTGGGGTTAAGTGATTACAGCTTTTTCAAATGTCCACCACACTCCTGA
Organism: Solea senegalensis; assembly: GCF_019176455.1. NCBI lineage: Eukaryota > Metazoa > Chordata > Actinopteri > Pleuronectiformes > Soleidae > Solea > Solea senegalensis. Next base: position 459,188 of record NC_058037.1, read on the forward strand.
CCTGTGATCCCTTGACTGTTGTCTGCAGGTGCAGACATCAACAGTCAGGCTGCAGACGGAGCCACTGCTCTGTACGAAGCTGCTAAAAACAGACACCAAGAAACTGTTGAGCTCCTCCTGTCACAAAACGCAGACGCCAACAAACCTGGAAAGACCGGACTTTTACCTCTTCACATCGCTGCCCAAACAGGAAGTGACACGTAGGCATGAGTGAATGATATTTGAATTACTGGCTTATCTGAGCCAGTGAACTCTTGATATTATAACAAAGAGATGGGTAATTATTCTCTTTTAATTTTTGTTAACTAACACCTAGAGATGCACTGAACATTCGGCCACTGAAACATTTCTTAGCATCTATTGAATACTGGAAAGTCTCTCACTGACAGCGCAGATTATGAACTCCCTGCGACATTCACTACACACCTGATCAAGCTGATATGTTCTAAATTCTGTGATGACTCTTTTCCCCAGTATTGTGTCCATGTTAATCCCAGTAACCAGTAAAGCCAGAGTCTGGCGGACCGGCATCAGCCCGCTCCACGTGGCAGCTGAACGTAACCGTGACAACGTGTTGGAGGCTCTGATTGAAGCTGGCTTTGACGTGAACACTCAGCTGTCTGAAGAACGATCCAGGCTGTATGAGGACCGGCGCAGCACAGCGCTCTATTTTTCTGTAATAAATAACAACGTGGATGCCGTGCGCATGCTGCTGGAAGCTGGTGCCGACCCAAACCTAGACATGTTCAAGCCACTGATGGTGGCAGCGAGGCAGGGCTGCATCCAGACTGTGACCCTGCTGGTGGAGCATGGAGCCGACATCAACGCCTGTATCCCCACCCACCCCACCACCTTCCCGGCTGTCTTCATGTTTTCCATGAAGTACCTGCCCATGTTCAAGTACCTGCTCGACCACGGAGGCCACGCCCTCTCCTGCTTTGACTGTCTCTTTGGTAACCAACCTCATCCACCAATCAAACCCACCCGATCAGAGAGGGAACACCCACTCCAGAGAGATACCCAGCTGAGGAGAGGTGTCCAGGTGATCAACCCTTCTACGATTGATTGTTTTGTTGATTAATGAATGAATGAATGAATGGATTGATTGATTGATTGATTGATTGATAGTTCTGTGAGATGATCTCAGCACCCAGCATCTGTCGATGGGCGGGACCAATCATCGATGTCCTATTGGACTATGTGGGTCATGTGACACTGTGCTCCCGTCTGTTGGAACACCTGGACAGTTACTCTGAGTGGAGCTCTATCAAAGAAAAGGCAGGTGTGTTCTGATCACCAGCTGATCATGTGTTTCTTCAATCAATAATATAGATGTCTTGATTGATGTTTGTTTGTTGTTCGTGTCTCAGCTTCACCGCGCTCCCTCATGCAGCTCTGCAGGCTCAACATTCTGCAGTTGGTTGGACAAAAGCGTTTGAAGAAACTGCCATTACCTGGAAGTTTGACCCGTTTCCTGCAACACAAGGAGGGAGTGATCGATGACGAGGAGTGACACAGAACCAACCCAGCGACTAGCATTGTTTGTATGGGAGTTGTATTTAAATGGACTGGCTTTGTGAGAGAATGATGGGAACCATGTTCTGCATGAAGACATGAACATGAGCACATGCTGTGAACAACAAATATGTCAAATCAACCTCAACAGTGTCATGTTTTAGTGGTAATTTGATTTCTGATCATTTATAACATAAAGAATTCATTACATTTATGTTATTGAAAGCAAATAAAACATGTTAAATACTTTATAAATAAGATTAAATAAATACCTGTTGGGGAAGTTAAAGATATCTAAAAGTTTATTTACAATTTGTTAATGTGGAACTTTTACCCAACTGTATTTTTGTGAAAAATAAAACAAGTATATCACCTCATCTGTAACACTTTGTCAAAGTGTAGCTGTTGTTCTCTTTCATATTTCGTTCGACGTCTCACTATGGGATGCACGCCCCTGTTGCAGCCCTCAGAAGCAACAATCTCATTACGCCAATCCTGATTGGCTGGTGAACGTGTCCGTCCGCCTCAGGTGGTCCCACCTACTATAAATAGCGTATGCGGACGGCACCACATCATTCAAACACCTCTTCTCACTTGGAGCATATCTCACGTCCAGGGCTAATTAGCCTAACTGTCCACAGACAGATCTTATTTAGCTTCTGTCGTAGGGCGCTAATAGCTTTGGACTTTTTCTTGTTGAGACAAGGAGGACATATCTTCGTCTTCAGCGCATCTTCACCCGCGACTGTCAGTGGTGTCCTGACTGAAGCCCTGACTGAAAAGGGAGGGGCTTAAAGGCCCCCCGTTTGAACCACTGGAGGGGGCAGACTTGAAACACGTGTCTCTCAAGGCCGTGTTGTTACTGGCTCTGGCTTCGGCTAAACGAGTTAGTGACATTCATGCGCTTTCAGTGCATCCGTCGTGCGCTCAGCTCTTCCCGGGTGATGTGAGGATGATCTTGAAGCCAAACCCGGCCTTTGTGCCTAAGGTGGTTGGCTCATTTTCTCCTTTTGACCTTATGGCCTTTGCCTCCTCACTGGGTGGGCAGCGGCCACAGGTGCTGTGTCCTGTCCATGCTGTACGCACTTACATGGATAGGACGAGGGGTTTCAGGAGGAGCGATCAGCTGTTCGTCTCCTGGGCTAAACCTCATAAGGGGAGACCTGTCACGAAACAGTGCCTGTCCCACGGTGGTGAAGGCGATTGCTTTGGCATATTCGAGTCAGGGTTTGCAGCCACCTGTCGGACTGCGAGCGCACTTGACTCGGAGCTTGGCTGCATCCTGGGCCTTATTTAGGGGGGTTTCTGTTCAGGACATATGTGCTGCGGCGAGTTGGTCCTAGCCTCTCACTTTTGTTCGTTTCTATTTGTTGGACGGTTCCCTCCGTGCCTGGCACGCGCAGTTTTACTGTCCTCATAGGAGCAGAGTACTTTTCCCTGTGGGTTAGTGGACGTATGATAAGCTTGTCTGGCAATACGGGAGCTACCACATCCCATAGTGAGACATTGAACGAAATTTTATGAAAGAGAGGGTTAGGGTTCTCTGAGTAATATGAGTGAGATGTCTCACCAGACAACCCTTGTTGCTTGGGTGAGTGAGAAGAGGTGCTTATCTTGAATGACGTGGTGCCGTCCCCATACAGTATTTATGGTGGGTGGGACTACCTGATATGGATGGACACGTTCACCAGCCAGTCAGGATTGACGTAATGAGATTGTTGCTTCTGAGGGCTGCAGCAGGGGCGTGCATCCCATAGTGAGACGGCTCACTCATATTACTCAGAGAACCGGGGTTATGTTAATAACCTAAGGTTTTGGAGGACTGGCGTACATCCATCCATTTTTATTTGTGGCTGGCTGATAAAGTATACGTTATTATGTAGTTTATGTACATTAATACGTACATTATTATGTATTTTACATACATTATTATGTACATTGTTATGTATTTTACATACGTTAATATGTACATTGTTATGTAGTTTACATACGTATGTACATTAGTATGTATTTTACATACATTATTATGTACATTGTTATGTATTTTACCTACATTAGTATGTACATTGTTATGGCAGAAAGAAGTTACTGCGGTAGAAAATGAATGTGCAGCTTTGTGTAATGCAGGTATAAACATTAAATAGAAATCTAAGGTGATGCCTACAATGACCTATGACCCATGACCTGTGTGATCTGTGTGAGTCAAAATATTAAATATACAAACATATTTAATATGACGTGAATGAACTCATCTTTGATGTTGTTCATTTATATCTGAACAAACATTCACACCTACAGGCCACGTGCGCCCCCATGTGGTCACAGTGTAGTATTATTATTACACACGACTAAGCAGTCATGGCTCAGATGACGTCTTCAGGATTCCGTTTGGAAAACATAAAGATGAACGTGTTTTTATTGAATAAAAATATTGTTTTTAAAATAGTTTCACCACCCGTAATATTTTATTTTATTTATTTACTCGATTCCGTCGTTTAATAAATAAAAAACGCAACACAAACAGTGACGTCATCCGTGAGTGTCACGTGACAATACCGGAAAAGGAGAGCTACACTTCCGGAATCCGCCGGGGTCCAGTGGTGGTTAAGAAACGAGTTTACGGCACATTTTAATGTGAAAGAATCAACGAGAAGGAAGGTGAGAACCACGAAGACTCAATCATCTGCTAACACATGGCTAACAGGCTGCTAACTTACTAACAGGCCTCCAATTAACTAATTAATAAACTAATTAACATGCTGCTAACAAACCAACAGGCCGCTAATTAGTTAACTAACAGGTTGCTAACTAACTAACTAACAGGCTGCTAACACACTAACTAACAGGCTACTAACGCACTAACAGGCTGCTAACAAACGAACTAACGGGCTACTAACACACTAAGTAACAGGCTGCTAACTAACTAACAGGCTGCTCACGGTGTTTCCTTCAGTGACGATAATGTTGAAATAAAAATAGAGAAAACTTTGTTAGATCACAGTGACTCACGCGCACATGAGGATGATCACATGAACACATTGATTATGGATCAGTTATTATTCTTTATACATTAAAAGTTTATTGATGTCAGATGGCTTATTGATGATGTCAGGTGATTTATTGATGATGTCAGATGGCTTATTGATTATGTCCAGGTAGTTTATTGATTATGTCCAGGTGGTTTATTGATTATGTCCAGGTAGTTTATTGATTATGTCCAGGTGGCTTATTGATTGAGGGTTTGATGATGTCAGGTGATGATGTCAGGTGATTTATTGATGATGTCAGGTGATTTATTGATGATCAGGCTTATTGATGATGTCAGGGGCTTATTGATGATGTCAGGTGGCTTATTGATGATGTCAGGGGCTTATTGATGATGTCAGGTGGCTTATTGATTATGTCCAGGTGGCTTATTGATGATGTCAGGTGATTTATTGATTATGTCCAGGGGGTTTATTGATTATGTCAGGTGGCTTATTGATTGATTATGTCAGATGATTTAGAATAGAATAAAATAAGAATATATACTTTCTTAATCCCCTTAGGTAAAGTATTTCTCTGCATTTGACCCATCCTATCCAGACTGAGTAGCGACCGTGGAGCAATGGGGCTTGGGTACATTGCTCAGGGGTACCCCAGCCCTTTCGACCTGATGGGGACTTGAACCGGCGACCTTCCGGTTACAAGCCTGTCCTAATTATTGATTATTTCCAGTGGTTGATTATGTCCAGGTGGTTTATTGATTATTGATCATTGTTTTTTTCTGTCAGTATGGAGGATGATGAACTTCCGTCAGAGGATGGGATGGTTGGGTCTGGCTCTGTACCTGCTGCTCAGTATCATGGCCGTCTACTACATCTTTGATGTGTACACCCTCAGTCTGGAACACGTACAGAGAGGCGGGATCAACCTGTCGGCTCCGTCTCCCGTTACCACCTGGTCTCACCTGCCATCACTTCCTGTGTGGATGTGGGCGTCGATCTTCCTGCTACCGTACCTGCAGCTCTTCCTCTTCCTGTTCTCCTGCACAAGGGCCGACCCCCATGCCGTGGGCTACTGCATACTTCCTGTCTGCATCGCTCTGCTGTGCAATCGCCGCCACGCCGTCCAGACACCGACCAATCACAGCGCAGGCTCAGTGATCGACACATAGAACTGAACTGTTTGTGTTTATGATGTCACTTCCTGTGCCTTCTGAACAATGAACATCTGCTCAGTGCTGCCCTCAGTCTGGACTCTCAGGAACTACAGTTTGCACACTGTAATGTGATCAGTTAAAGTATGTTAACTTTAACTAGTTACCTGATGCATCGGTACTGTTGCTATGACAACCACGGGTGTAGAACCAAGGCTGCGTGAAAGCTGCTGGCCACTCAGAGCAATGACATGACACATGACATGTGATGGTTGCCATGACAAATTTAACACAAATTGAAAACCTTAATAAAAGTTTAAACTTATTTTAAGTGACCACAATGTTTAAGGTGCTTTCTCGACCTGCTCTTATCTGTCCTCTACCTGCTCTTATCTGTCCTCTACTTGCTGTAATCTGTCCTCTACCTGCTCTTATCTGTCCTCTACCTGCTCTTATCTGTCCTCTACTTGCTGTAATCTGTCCTCTACCTGCTCTTCTCTGTCCTCGGCCTGCTCTTATCTGTCCTTAACCTGCTGTAATCTCTTCTCTACCTGCTGTAATCTGTCCTCTACCTGCTGTAATCTGTCCTCTACCTGCTGTAATCTGTCCTCGGCCTGCTCTTCTCTGTCCTCGCCCTGCTCTTCTCTGTCCTCGGCCTGCTCTAATCTGTCCTCTCTAATATGTCCATCCTTGTGTTGCCAGGTTTGTCATCAGAGGACAATTTAAAAACGGAGAGTGATCAGACGAACAAGAAGACGCCTTTATTTGATTTCACTGATCTGACAGTCGACAGCAGGTATTTCAGGGTTTCAGTCTTTTCACTGGAGGACGCTGACACAGTGACTCCTCTTCATCACTATCCTCCTCTTCATCACCTGCAGCAGGTAAATCAATGATCATCTCATATTCACCATTTCATTAAGTAAAAAACACAATTTATTAATTGTTAATCCGTGTAAACATTTAGAAAGAAAATATTACAGTTATATTACTATACTGATAAAATACTGACATTGAGATTGAATGTGTACTTTGACTTTGTATCCATCACGTGTTTAGTATGAAGCTCGTGGACATGTCTCACCTTCTTCGCAGTGTCGAGTGTCTTTTTCTCTGTCCACTAGCTGAGTGAGTAGCTGTGAAACGTTCACGTTCAGCTCGTTAATTCCACACACGAGAGAACAAAGTGTGTTTTGAAGTTGAACGCTGATTTTCTGTCTCTGTCCGTCTTTGAGCTGCAGCTCTGCTCGCAAAGACACGTCCGCCATGTTTGCTGTCGTCATCACGCACCATCTGTTGCCTTCACGTACCTCCCGTAAAAGTAAAACTGACGTAAATGTAAAACCGTGAATTCATCATGAAGAGTGTAGTTCTTTTTTTTTTTTTAACAGAAAGTATCCAGCGCTCAGTCATGATGCTAGTTGATGAGTGGTCAGTCAAACCTCTAGTTGCCATGGCAACTGCTCGATGTCTGACGTGGTGATCAACACGTGAACGCAGCACAGAGCTTCTACGTCTTTATTTACCTTACGACACTTAAAAAAACTCGTACATCGTAAACATGACCCATAATATAATGTTGGCTGTATTATGGGCTGTATGACAGTTTGTTTGTTTGGTAGAGGCTGGAATGTAGCGGAACAAACGTGACAATTTAGCTCGGATGCACTTATTCTTTATATTTTTTATAATTATTTTTGTCGTTGTTTAATTTTATGTTTTCGCTTTTTTAAAACATGGTTGGGCTTGTTTGGTCTTTAATAATTATTTAAAATAAAACAGGCTAAGAAACGAAGGGACGTGAACCGGAAGTTTTTGTTTTCGTTTTGTATGAACCGGAAGTAATTATCGGCTAACAGTATTTTGTAGTTTGACAAAGCTCAAAACCGAAGAGCATCAAACACACGGATTGTGCCATAGAATCGATATAATCGACAATTTAAAGTCTTGCTGCGAGTTCAGTTCAACCGGTGTCACGTGTCCGCTTCATACTTCCGGTAGTTTCCCGGTGGACTCGGTGAGTTTGGTTTTTATTCTAAGCTAACAGCGTTAGCATTAGCACGGAGCTGATCGATGAGCTCAACACACACAGTAACACAAAGTAACGCGCGCACACACTAACATGCACACAGTAATAGAGTAGCTTGTTACTTCTGTGATGTCATAGCTCCGTCTCTCTCTTATCTTCATAATCTTTAGGCCTGTCACGATAGCAAATCACGATAAGTTGTCCCAGGAATGATTGCGATAAACAATAATATTGTCGTTCTGAGACCATTTTCATCTAGTCCAATGATAATGGCGAGACTGTGCAATGCTGCTAGCTGTGCCAAAATGTTGCCACTGTTTTACAACAAATCACTCAGGTTAAGTGGTTCACCACAGAATCTGAAGCAACCAATTCCATCTTCTTCATCATCTTGAACAATAAATCTAACACACCAAGAGAGGCGGGACTTAAGGCAGAACAGCCAATCATCAGCCGGTCACACTCAAAGCCGGTTTTAACACAAAATGAAGTATATCGATACAAATGATATTGTCCCGTGTTATATCTCATTTAGAAATATATGGATATATATTAAAATATGGAGATATTGCCCAGCCCTATGATACATACTGTGATGTATTATGGTTTAAAAATGATTTGTTTGTGTTTTATAGTAAACATGTGTGAGGAGCACACGGTGTCTCTAGTGGACGTTCTGGAGGAAGATGAAGAGCTGGAGGAAGAAGCTTCAGCTGTTTTAGCAGGAAGTGACTCAGATCATTGTTCATACCCTCAGGTAAAACCTTCTGGTTTTTATTCTTATATTATTAATATTATACATGTTCTTTTCTTCTGAGATGTTCCCACACCACTGATGATAAATCCATTATGAATCAATTATTAAAGTTAACTTTGTGTGTGTGTGTGTGTGTGTTCAGGGTTATGTGAAGCGTCAGGCTCTGTACTCCTGTAACACTTGTACACCAAAGGGAGCAGAGGCAGCAGGAGTATGTTTAGCTTGCTCATATAAATGTCATGAAGGTCATGACCTCTTTGAACTCTACACCAAAAGGTCAGAGTGCACACGCACACACTGTCAGTAATACATGAAAATGATTTTATTATTTATATTAACATTAGCTTCCTCTGTTTTCTCTTCTTTTTCTGCAGGAACTTTCGTTGTGACTGTGGAAACAGGAAGTTCACGGATCTGCAGTGTAAACTTTACCCGGTAACTAACTAACTATTATTTAACTGATACATCTCAGTGTAAACTTTACCCAGTAATTAACTAACTAACTATTATTTAACTGATAAATCACAGTGTAAACTTTACCCGGTAACTAACAAACTAACTAACTATTATTTAACTGATAAATCACAGTGTAAACTTTACCCGGTAACTATTTAACTGATTTAACTGTCAGCGTGAGGGGGTCAGGGTCAGAATGAGAGGGTCAGGGTCAGGATGAGAGGGTGAGAGGGTCAGGATGAGAGGGTGAGAGGGTCAGACACAAATAAATAAAGTGAACTCAGAACTTGGTCTAGTTAATGTCTGATTAAAGTAAGTTTTTGTTTCAGGAGAAAGACGACGTCAACACTCTGAATAAATACAGTCACAACTTTTCTGGCGTTTACTGCACCTGCAGGCGACCTTACCCTGACCCCGACGACCAGGTGAGACACCACTCACCCTCACTTGTCCACCAGGTGGAGCGTTTCTCTGTGCTGATGCTGTGTCTCTCTGATTGGTTGGTTGGTGTTCAGGTGGAGGATGAGATGATTCAGTGTGTGCTGTGTGAGGATTGGCTGCACGGCAGGGTGAGTCACACATGCCAACACTAGTGCTAATGCTACCTGACACAGGTAAGAACAGGACATGTGATGTCACTGACACAGGTAACAGCTGAGTATATGTGGAGCCCTTTGCTGGTCACACTTCAAGGTCACACCTCACCTGTGTTTGCAGCACCTGGGTCGTGAGGTTCCAGAAAACAACGAGTCTCAGGAGATGATCTGTGAGTCGTGTATGAATCAGAACCCGTTCCTCTGGACCTACGCAGATCACCTGACGGGTCAGTCATCGACCTGCGGCTGCTTTGTGATGCATTTCCTGTGTGAGACACTTCCTGTTTATTCCAGGTGTGGTGAGACAGGTGAAGGAGGAGACAGGAGGACGTTCAAACACTGATGTTGCTCCAGAGGAACAGGTGAGATGCGTCAACTGAGTCCTTTGTTACTGAAGGAGGGGGCAGAGTTTTAGAGCTCAAATAGATTCTTGTTCATGTCGTTTATATGCTTCATTTCTTTGGTGCCATGGCAACCACAACTTCATTTCTAATAATCTGTAATCCATCAGGTCGATGATGTCATCAAGCCCAGCGCTAAGCGCACCCGTGAGGAGGCGGAGCTAAACTGCAGACTAAAGGAACTGCAGGCTGTCAATCAGAAGAGAGAGAGGTCAGGTGCTGTGTTCTGGCCGTCAGCGTGGCGTTCCACGCTGTGCTCCTGCAACACCTGCCAGGTTAGTCGTGATGTCACATGAAGTCTGAACACATGAAGTCTGTGAGCACATGAAGTCTGTGAACACATGAAGTCTGAACATATTAAGTCTGTCAGTGCATGACGTCTGTGAGTACATGAAGTGTGTGAACACATGAAGCCTGTGAGTACATGAAGTATGTGAACACATGAAGCCTGTGAACACATGAAGTCTGTGTACATTAAAGGGGACATATTAGACCCTATTTCCCCCATTAAAATAGTTCCCTGGTGTCCTAATGAACATGTCAGTGACATGCTTTGGTCAAAATACCATAAGGATGAAGCATCATAGCAGTTCAATGACCCTGCTAAACCCGCCCCTTTCAGAACACTCGGTTTTGTGCATGATCCCTTTATATGCAAATGAGACACAGGCAAACACACACCCACTTCTTCCAGGGGGTTTCTGATTTGTCCTCTTTACAGCGCTCACTCGCTCAGCTTCTGTTCCCTCCCCTCATTCCTCTCCCCCTCCCTCCACTAGTTCTCTGACAATATCAACATGGCAGTGTGCGCGGAAAACAGCGAGAGTGGCGTCACAGGAAGAGACGTCCTACATAAGGATCGAGCCGAACACTGTCCAACTGTAAATCAGTTAAAAACACTTAGGGACAGCACCGCTGATCGTTGCATAAACTGCTGCTGTATGTGACTGTATCAGACTGGTGGCTGTGCTCCTTAGACCTCGCCACTGCTGATCGCCAGCGGCGAGCTGCATAAACTGCCGCTGTATGTGACTATATCAGACTGAGTCTGTGCTCCGGTCATGGAGGACGTACTGAACAAATAATTTTAATTAGGACGTGCCAGAATGGTCACTTATGAGCTCTATGTGACCTTTTCTTAACAATGTGTGTGTTTGTACGTCGGTGAAATACGGTCGCTGACTAAATACGGTGAGACGCTGGCTGCAGTCTGATACGAAGTGGTACGAACACACGTTTGCTGACTTTATCATCGGCACATTAGCTTCATATATAAAATCCTCTGTAAAACACTGTGCTCCACTGTGCAGCCACCAACAGCACACTTGTCCCTCCGCGTTGACATAATACCGCTCTTCCTCCCTCGCCTGCACTCTCGCAGGGACAAGGTGGAGCTAAGGTGGAGCTCGTGAAGTAAACTTACTGGGGTGGTAACATTTGCGGTGAAATGCGCATGCTGCCGTCATAAGCGCAGGGAATTCAACATTGAGTGTTTTATCGCCTATACTTACACTAAGGGGGACCATGAAAACATGACTGAGTATTCTTTTTCCACACTTTGGCGACTGGTAGGGCCTCCAGAGTCCCAAATATTAGTATTGAAATGGTTAAAAAGTTGATTTTGCATGATATGTCCCCTTTAAGTCTGTGAACACCTGAACTCTGAACACATGAAGTCTGTGAGCACATGAAGTCTGTGAAGTCTTGTTTGATTATGTATTCATATTAAAAACATATTTACATATTTATCAGGAAAACAAACTGTGAATGAACTTTATTTACAGTGTTCACTGATTATTAAACATAACTCTAACCCACTACTGGCACCTGCTGGAAAAGTAAGTGTTTTTAAATGTATTCATGTATGTATAGATGTGTAGATTATTATGAAACAAATGAAACGATTCAAATCACATAGTCATGTCTCACTGCCTGTCTCACCTCTCAGGAGCGTCTGTCTGGTGCTCAGCTGTCCTTCCTGTTGGACGAGTCGGACACCGTCGTTGCCTATGAGAGAAAAGGACAGAACAACGAGCAGAATCAACAAGGTCACGACCCTTTGATGTCAGCGCTGGACAACCTGAACAGAGTTCAGCAGCTCGAGATCATCCACGGTACCAAAGGTCAAAGGTCAACGACAGCATCAAACTTTGACCTCCAGTCCTGACCACAAAGTTTCTTTCTTTATTTTCAGGATACAACGACATGAAATCTGAACTCAAGGACTTCCTGCAGAGATTTGCAGCTGAAGGAAAGGTCAGTCACCTTTGACCTTTGACCTCTGCCCTGTTTTGCTGACGTCATGTCACTGATGTGTTTTGTGTGACAGGTCGTGACCCCTGATGACATCCGTCACTTCTTTGAGCAGCAGCAGAGTCGTAAGAGACGACGGGTCGAGGCTGCGCCTTTCTACTGACCTTTGACCTTCAAAGACCTGGTGGCTTCAGGTCACTGTCTTTGGATCAGATGTTTTTAACGTTTGTTTTTTCTTTACTCATTATAAAGAATAAAAGTCACAAGTCCTCATTTTTTACCACAGCATCTCAAGTCTCTGTCACAAAAAGACAAAGCAAACACCAGGGGGCAGTGGAGAAGATATTCATGTGCTTCTAGTATTAGACACCTGGGATCAGTGAATTTAGGAATTTTTGCTTTTACCATGTGTAAACCATCCGTTTGTATTAAAAATAATGTAATGAATATGAAACAATGGCAGAGCTCACAGTTCATGCACCTACCAGGGAGACAGCGAGGTCCGACTGCTGTTACCCCCCCCCTGGGGTGCACGACCCTAATCCACAGGGGTGCTGCATTTAATTACCCTAGGACAAATATGTTTCCGTGTTGTGAGATGATTTTTCTCTTTTTATGGCAAGTGGAATCACACTACTTCTTAACTCTGTTACATAATGTCACTAGTCGCTCGTTTGTGTGTGTGTGTGTGTGCTTCCGTGCCTGTGTTACCTGCCTCCTTTTGTATCACAGTCGGGCACGTTCACTGAGTCATCTCCCCTTCTTTCTGACAATGAATGAATCGCGCATGCACATGACCGCCACCCTTTACACCCTAATATGCAAAAAGCAAAGCAAAAAAAACAAAAACAAACATGCTAACCTATGACTTTTTTGTCAAAGTTTGGGCGAAACACTATTTGGATTAAATGACAAATCTTGGTCTTTTGTTTGTTACCAAAGCTATTGTAAGTTTCTTCACAACAGAATCTGTTGGTCTATCTAGTAGTGGGATATATATTGAAGTAGCCTAGTAGTTGTATCAATGTCTGCATGTAATCAACAACTGACTGTCAGATCAAATGTAGAAAGAACAATTCAAAAACATTTCAACAATATTTATTGTCACTTTTATACAATTATACAGATATCTAATTTCTCGCTTTATTTGTTTTTCATTTATTCGGTTCTGATATTATTAAAAAAACATACAGATAAAATATATGCTGTATACAGGTCTAAAAATGCTGCAAATAAACTAACAAATACCAGATGAAATGAATATCATTCAATACATCTGTATCAATAACCTGGACAATTATAGGCCTATGAGCAAACCAGGCATACAGTTAAATACTCTAATACTACTAAATGTTTTGACTTGAAAGTTTGTATATTATTAATAATTTATTTTACCTTAGAACTTTAGTTTTATATTAAAGTCACACGGTCATTGTATATGTATTTAAATATATATTTGAATATAAATGTAAAATTGTAAGCGAAAATAAACAATACATTAACTGTCAGTTGATAAACTGATATCTATGAGTAGTCTAGTGAACAACAGACCTAGCACCTTCAGTAGCTCTTTGTGTTTTATCTCACAGGTCTCCCCAACACTGTAAATGTCCTGAAATGGAGGGTCGTCCTCGATGACGTCAATGCAGAGAGGCTTATTTTGCCCTACCCTCCTGAGACTGTAAATGAGGTAAAAATAAGTTCGCTCTGGTCTATGACTTCTGGCTTCAGTTTCATGACCCAGGGTTTGACAATGCCCTTCCCAATTATCCGCATGGAGAAACATTGGATACCTAGAGGATTGAGATGGTAGAGCAGTTCCAGAGTTTCCATCGATGTCTTCTTGAATCATAACATACTGAAAAAGTAATTGAATTCAGACACGTTCAGACACACATTAATTTCATTATTAAAAACATTTAAAAAATAATAATACTACCAATAGAAAAAATACTTTTTTGATATTGTCAGGGCCAGCAGAGAAGGCCCTGCTGGCCCTGACAGCCCACCACAGATGGAAAGGGACATGATTCTCATCCATCAACATATGCAGCGCACCTGAAACTGTGAATTCAGCTCCTCATTGCTGAACTAAAAGAGAGACGACCTGCACTCTTTAGTGAAACTCAAGTGAGTGAAAAAGGATGGTAACACCCATGCACTGTCAAAGTCATCATTGTAGCAATGCTTTATCTGGAAAAGAGTTTTAATATTTTACATCTAGTCGTGCCAAAATGTCCTGTGCTTTGTTTTCCATGCAGCTCTACAGTGAATTCCACAGAATCACCAATCAATATCTACCATTGCCCTTCTAAACTGCACTGCACTTGACAAATATGCACCTCAGCTGCTGAAACTTTACAAGAAGAGGAAGACTGGAGGTGTTGGTGAGAAGATGGAAGATGTTTTGATGGCATAGGAGGAACATATGCATTACATTGCTGTTGAATGTGAGGAGTAGAGCCTAACACCCCCCTGTGCAAACAGGACAAAAACAAGACTCCAGCCCTGGCTGCTGTATTCAAAGGAGGATTCAACTGTTTCAACAAAGGTCTTTGTCTATTCTCCCTTTCCCATATCCATATACACTGGTAACAAATTATCCAGGTTATTACCTCATTATTTTGGAATTTAAGCTGCATTTCATGTTTTGTTTTGTAAATAATGGTTACGTTAAAGAAATAACCTATTTCTAATTTGGTCACAAGGTGGCAGCAGAGGTGCATCAGTACACTCTGTTTAAGGTCTGAGAGAAGGAGGGAGACGTCATCCCACTCGTATATACGATCTTTTTTTTTTCTTTCTTCCCCTTTCTCGCCTACTGCCCGGTTTAAGTAGAAGTTAGTGAAGTACCGTAGCTCTGAGCTAAATCGACCACGTCAAAGGGTTGAATTGAAACATCGAAATAGGAATTAAACACTGACAAACAAGAGACGACTGAGAAGCTGTTGACATCGCGTGGAACTGCGTAGGACTCCTGAGAAGCTGTTAATTGCTCTTCCGGTGAGTTGTGGATGCTACTGAACACGACGCCTTAGCATGCTGATAAAATACCATAAAGATTAACCAATTAACCAATCAACAAAATGAAAAGCAGTCGGGATATTGTTAAAAGGAGTAACAGGAATATATGAACATGTGAAAACCGTGTTTATGTGCTTTGTGAATCCTGCTTAGCTCTTCATTTTCTAATTTAAAATGTCATTTATCAGAGTTGCGCTGTGAGCTCAGGGAAACAATGTGGTTATAATTTCGAAATGTTTATGTAAATTCCTGTTTTGTAGGATATAGTAGTTTGTGTTATAATGGCTGTAGGTAATTATAAGTTCATAGGAGCTGCTATAAAATAATGAAATGTAAAGAGGACACTGTGGAGCAGTAATTTAGTTTAGTAGAGTATAGTTTATATATATGTGGACATGTATTATGGACTTAATGAATAATCTTCCTGCAGGTTGTGTAGGCTGGTTTTGTGTGGAGTTCTTCAGTGGAACGTCATCTGTCCATATCTTCAACCCAGTTGCTTTCCATCTTCTGCCAAGGGATCGTCATCCACGTCGCCATTTCGCCCTGCGATACTCACCTTGAACTGCCTTATTTGACATTCATGGGGGAAAAGGGTGGTAGGACTTTCTGAGTGCACTAATATTAACCCTGTTTATTACGTACCTGGTTCTGTGGTGAAAAGTGAAGTGAGGTACTCACTTTTTCTTCATTCATCACATTCCATTGTTAAAGGGGACATATTATACCCTATTTCCCCCATTAAAATAGTTCCCTGGTGTCCTAATGAACATGTCAGTGACATGCTTTGGTCAAAATACCATAAGGATGAAGAATCATAGCAGTTCAATAACCCTGCTAAACACGCCCCTTTCAGAACACTCGGTTTTCGTGCATGGTCCCTTTATATGCAAATGAGACACAGGCAAACACACACCCACTTCTTCCAGGGGGTTTCTGATTTGTCCTCTTTACAGCGCTTTACAGCTCTATTTGTCTCCCCCACCCTCCACTAGTTCTCTGACAATATCAACATGGCGGCGTGCGCGGAAAACAGCGAGAGTGCCGTCACAGGAAGAGACGTCCTACATAAGGATCGAGCCGAACACTGTCCAACTGTAAATCAGTTAAAAACACTTAGGAACAGCACCGCTGATCGCCTGCGGCGCGCGACGAGCTAAATAAACTGCATGTTGCTGTATCAGACCGGAGACTGTGCTCCGGAGACCTCACCACCGCTGATCGCCACTGTGCTCCGGAGACCTCGCCACCGCTGATCGCCAGCGGCGAGTTGCATAAACTGCCACTGTATGTTACTGTATCAGACCGGTGACTGTGCTCCGGAGACCTCGCCACAGCTGATCGCCACCGCTGACCAGCTCCAGTGCTCCGGGCAGTTTAGGCAGATCGCTGCTGGCGATCAGCGGTGCTGCACTCTCTGTGTCACCGCTGATCGTCAGCGGCGAGCTGCATAAACAGCTGCTTTATGTGATTGTATCAGACTGAGTCTGTGCTCCGGTCATGGAGGACGTACTGAACAAATATTTTTAATTAGGACGTGTCAGAATGGTCAGTTATGAGCTCTGTGTGATCTTTTCTTAACAATGTGTGTTTTTGTACGTCAGTGAAATACGTCCCCTGACTAAATACGGCGACCGCTGGCCACAGTCTGATGTGAAGTGGTGCGAACACACGTTTGGTGACTTTATCCGGCACATTAGCTTCATATATAAAATCCTCTGTAAAACACTGTGCTCCACTGTGCAGCCACCAACAGCACACTTGTCCCTCCGCGTTGACATAATACTGCTCTTCCTCCCTCGCCTGCACTCTCGCAGGGACAAGGTGGAGCTAAGGTGGAGCTTGTGAAGTAAACTTACTGGTGGGGCGGTAACATTTGCGGTGAAATGCGCATGCTGCCGTCAAAAGGCACATGGAATTCAACATCGAGCATTTTATGGCCTATACTTACACTAAGGGGGACCACGAAAACATGACTGAGTATTCTTTTTCCACACTTTGGCGACTGGTAGGGCCTCCAGAGTCCCAAATATAAGTATTAAAATGGTTAAAAAGTTGATTTTGCATAATATGTCCCCTTTAAAAAGTATTCATATAGTTTTCAAAGCAAAATCACTGATGCTTTCTGCTGTGTGTTTATTGTGTATTTAACATCTTTTACTATTGGTACTACAAAGATTCAGATACACGTGTCTAAACTGATCTTTATCAGAGATTTTGACAAAACCTCAGGAACAAGTGAACACACAGACTGGAACTCTCTCCTCCCCATATAGAAGGAGAAATGAAGGGTGATGATCTTCCCTAAATAAGCTTGTATTCTCGGTTTGGTATAAGATGTGTGTACAGTGTAACGCCACATTTCACAACTAATACATGCAACATATTGGGTTAGGGTTATATGAATGATTTGTCTGAATACACTGAAAACACTGAACATGTGTTTGTTGCCTTTTCAGGATGAGTTGGAAGCAACCCAAGAGGGGCAGTGGCTCTGGTGGCAGTAGTGAATGAAGATCAGGGTCCTGCGGGAGTTCCCTTTGAAACTCACCATGTGTCTCTCGTCTTCACAATCAGGTTGTAATGGCTCACACACTGATCTACGCGAAGCTTTTTTTTGTAACTTTACAATAAAATTGACTGCATAATTATTTTATTATTAAAATATTTACAAAGGAAGCTGATGAATGAAATGGATAAAAAAAGATTGATTTGAGTGACTTATTAAAGTATTGTCACATGTATGTTTGTAAGGAGTTCATACAACTTAAATGGTTTCCTCAAATGAAGTAAGTAGCCACAACAAAGTTGTCAGAACTAGAATATAATAATTTGAGTAAATTCAACTTAAGTATTAACATTTGTATAAAGAAGATAATTTAAGTTCAGATAAATGCTGCATACAAGTGTCACATAATTACTAGTTTTGATTAACTGAATGGAATTCAATTCAGTACAATGAACTTTACCCCAGTTACTTTAACAATAAATACTTGAGTTACTTGTACTCAAATGAAATACTTTTTTATACTGAAATTGTTTAAGTTGATCTAACTCATCAGGTTTTACAGTGCAACTGTGACAGTTCCCTAACTAACCCTAACCCAACCAGGTTGACACTTTCTACTTCCTGTGGAAACAGGAATTGTGGTTTTTGTCTCGTATGGATGTAAATGGGTTAGCAGTAGGAGCTTAAACTCATGGAACAACATGTGGACATTAGGTGTTTACATTAGGTGCAAAAGAGGTTTAGTAAAAACACGCTCCACGTTCTCTACTTTGGCACAGTTTGGCACAGTTTGGCACAGTTCAGCACCATCTGTGCCATGTGAGATTTCTCAGGTACCAAATTATTAAACCATTGAATTTTAAAACCAAACAAAATGATTATTTGTCTCTAACATGAATAGATTTTCTGAAAATCGCAGACATAATAAAAACTAATAATAAAATAAACAAATCGCAAGAATAACAGGCATAACATTTTAAAGATCATTTGAGGCGAGAAATGAGTCATTAAGAATGCAAACATGTGGTTTGTGTATTAAGCTCTGACATATTTATAGTTTGTTAGTGACAAAGTTATATAAAAATTAAATGGCCACTTCAGACCGTTTTTTTAAAAAAAATCATTTTATATTATATATGTATATATATATATATAATATAAAATGATTAAAAAAAAAAAAAAGTCAAATCAACAAATCAACAATCCTCTACGCCAGGCTGTGCAAAGTCTGGCTGTCGGTCAAATTTTGTTTTTATGATGTGCTTTAGAACTGGAGCCCCGTGTTTGAAACCCACCTCTGACTTTAAAATTTTTTCTTTCTTTCTTTTCTTTTTTCACTCCCTGTATTTTCAACAATCTATTTATTACTAATCAGTTTCAACTATATGGCAGCTTTGAATCAGATCGTCTTCCTCATTCTGAGTCTGTTGAACGTCATTTGATCGCCCTAACCCTATGTGACGGCTCAGTTCTTGTTTCATTATTTGTTTAGTTTGCTGTGATGTTGTGTTTTTACAGATTTGATTTGTAGGTGTGCTTTATGTTTGTCGTTTTCTCTTCACTGACCGTGAACTACACACACCTGCCAGTTGCAGTCTAATTGATAACGAGCCACAGGTGGTGGCGAGCATGAGAGCGACTCTTTATATTTCAGAGGCCAGTGCTCACGGAGGAGGAGCCGAGAACCGGCCAGACCGACCGCTGAAGGGAGCACCTGCAGTCCCGCCCGCTCGGTGTGACAACTCCAGCCCGGAGGTGTGCGTGCGTGTCTGTGTGTGTTGCCTGGAGCGCTGAGAGGGAGAACAGAGAAGGCTGGCTGCAGGGCAGGTAGAGGAGAGACGGTGTGGAGTAGGCGAGCCAGTGTATCGGCAGAGGACTGGCGGCTTTGTGCCCGCACCAGGCCAACTGAGTGCCGGACCGTTGAGCTGTAGGAGCAGAATGTGGGCCGTGAACACGGAGGAGGGCGAACTTAATCCCAGCCGGAGTTGAGGGGAAGCAATGTGGGCTTGTAGATGGGTGTGGTCACGATGCACCCCTCTCACAGCTAAGTACCCTCTTCTTCTTCCTCTTTTAACTGGATTTGGGTTCATTGGGATTTTAGATCTGGAGATTGTTTTATTGTGATTTGACATTGGGCCTGATTGCTTATCCCAGCTGCTTTTCTCCCTGTGTATGTGCGCTGACTAAAGACCTGAGGAAGACGGGGACTGATCCCTGTGAAACGCTGTCTCTTTTTGTTGCACTACTTGTTGTATGTACAGCTTAATGACAATAAAAGTGATTTGATTTGATTTGACTGTTGTCGCAACCGGGTCTGAGAGTGGACACCGAGGGATCCTCGGGGGATTAAGTTTGTTATTACTTCTCTTGTTTTATTTGAATAAATGTCGTGTACACGACTGATTAGAGTCATGGTTCTTTAACCCTGATTTTAATAATAATAATAATAATGATAATTATTATAATAATAATAATAATAAATTTAATTTAAAAGTGCCTTTCAGGTCACTCAAGGACACTTTACAAACAAGATCAATTAAAATCACACAATTACGTAAAAACCAAAAAAGACATAAAATCAACACAATGAATTTTAATGAAGAACCTGTGTGTTGGTTTACCTTTTAAGGGTCCTAGGCTCTCATACCTAGGTGGCGTTGTTGGCACCTTTTTAACAAATCAATTGATTTTATACCACTTAAACCGTAACACATCTACCTGCCTAAATGCAGTGACTTACTGCCATGTGATTGGCTCATTCAATCAGTGTGTTCATAAACAGAACATGTACCTAATAAATTGGCAGGGGGGTATTCCATCAACGTGGCTAAGAATTGCCAGACTTCGGTGTAAGCTTGAAGCTTGACTAAGCTCCACCTCCCAATCTAGCTCCAAGTCGTTCCATCAAATAAAATCAGCTGGCTCCACCTGACCCTCAGTCAAGGCTCAACTTGTGCACGCCCACAGGGAAAATAAAAAGCCCATTCTAGTCGAGCGCGAAAACTGTCAAAAATGCCGAAAAGCAAGGGAAAAGCGCGTGCGGAGATGTTCTCTGCAGCGGAGCAAACCCTCCTCGTAGAGGTATATGACGATTACAGCCACATAATCCGTAAGTCGCTTTGGATAAAGGCGTCTGGTAAATGACATGTAATGTAATGTAAAAGTGACAAAGAAAATTTCAGTATCATCATGTTATATAAATCCCCCATCAAAGGGACAAAATATATGTAGACAATAATCTACCAATTGATTTCTTGATGGTTTTTGTTTTAAACTAATCAATTATGTGGATCTATTAATGCAACAAACCCCTAAAATTAAAAGGAAAACCCCCAAAGAACAAAAAGACAGCCCTAATAAGTAACATTCATATGAACATAATTAAAATAGCATTATTGTTTCACTGCAATGTATGTGAAATTCTCTATATTTGATCGTTTGGCAGTCCTAGTAGTAATGTTAGAACGTGATATTCATCACATTTATCAACTGAATGTTATGCAAATCGATGGGATAGCTTTCATTTATTTCCTGCATGGCCAATTGTATAGATTGTATCATTTCAGTCTGTCATTTTGACATGCTGTATTTGTGCTACTTCTGTATTTTGTCCCAGATGCTATATGTTGAATTGTTGTATTTTCATCTTATTTTATGTGACGCACTTTAAATCCTACATTTACATTTATTTAAACAATAATAGGCTACATTTAATCAAAGTATTTTACATAACTCAACACATTTATCATACAATTGATGGTAGATTATTACATGAAGAAATGCAATGTTGGTTATCATTCTATAGGAAATAATCATATGACAGATCTATTGAATTTAAAGAAGTTATTATTTATCTAGAATCATTTTAGCAAATCAAGCAATTCAATGGAGACGAGGACCCCTATTACAGTAGGTGAATGCAGGTGACAGCAAATCAATCATCTATCTCCTATCAATCGGGGGCCCTAACTCTCGTTACATCAAAAATAATGATGATCTCTTTAAATTTCCTTTTATTATATTTCTTTGCTAGTTTGTTTAATTTTGTATTTATTTGTGTCTTATTTTTTTTTATTATATTTTATTTAGGTGATAATGTTCTTTCATGTACTTATAGATAATATATAACTATTGGTATAAATAATTTCTTGAATACATTTTATTATATATTTTATGTTTATCATATTATTTTATCATTCCATGACAGTTGTGTGTCTCTGTTTCTGTCTATTGGACATTCTTTGATCATAGATGGTGCTAAGCTTCACTTTTAGCCTGCTACAGACCAGGTTTGCCCGGCAGCATAAGTTACCATGGTTACTTGGCTGGCATTCACATTAGCCACCTTGGTGGAACAGGGTTGAGGCTCAGATTGATGGAACGGAAACCTGAGCCACAGTTATGGCTTAGCCATGGTTGAGGCTTAGCCAGAGTCATAGTTTCCATGGTTACTGAGTTGGGGCTAATCTTAGCCTCTTTGATGGAACCGAACTCTCACTCATATTAGCCAGACTTGGCCATTTGAGCTTGGCTTTGCCTTTAGCCTGCTCGATGGAATACCCCCCAGGTGTTCTTCCCACTCTCGTCTCTGCTGACAAATGCATGAAATTGTGATGCTCCGTTGTTGATGTCATTTTATTGTGATAGTGCCACTCTTATTTTGATTTATTTATTTATTTCCATCCTTTATTATCCCTACCTGCTTCACGTGTGTCTAGTTAGTCGCAGCTGTTTGTCCTGACCCTCCTTCCCTCTGTATGTAACCACGCCCTCTTCCTTCTTTGTGTTCCAGTCCGTGTCCACGTCGATCCAGCTCCTGTGTTTCACTCGTTCCTTATCTGCCTGTCCCAGTGCCGGCCCTGAGTAATTTGGTGCCCTAGGCAAGATTTTAGCTGGCGCCCCCTTGCATCGCAGCAGTCAATTTCACAATCAACTTTCATGATACAATCACACAAAAACTGCATGTGTGTATTCAAGATTTTATTTCTTTGAGTAAAAAATATCACACCAAATAAAAACTAAAGAAAGAAACAAGTGATAAAATTAAAAATACAAAATAAATAAGGCAACATATTAAACCCAACACTGCACACGAAAACAAATGACATAAAATGAATTAAAAATAAATAAGGCAAACATATTAAGCTGAACACTGCACACGAAAACAAGTGACATAATATGAATTAAAAATAAATAAGGCAAACATACTAAGCTGAACACTGCACACGAAAACAAGTGACATAAAATGAATTAAAAATACAATATAAATATGGTATTGCACAAAAATAATAAATTATGAAACCTGTGCAGACATAACAACTCACACTATTGCACACAGTATAAGAAAAAAAAACAAGAGACCTCTTGATTCACCGCTATTTACATGATTCCAACAGGGGGTGCTATCTGCATGTTGATTGTATTAAAGGCCCCAACAACACCTCAAGAAACTCACTTTACAGCATAACTCCTCTTGACTTTCTTGATGCAAAGTCATCTATAATGTCATCATATGACAGCTGTTTTCCAACAATATGGTTGATGCTTATAATGGAAAGCCCACTGAGACGTTCTTGTGCCATCGTTGATCTCAGGTAGGTTTTAATAAGCTTGAGCTTAGAGAAACTTCTTTCCACAGAAGCCACTGTAACAGGAAGAGTGGCGGAGATCCTCAGAGCAACCCACATATTGGGATACATCTCTGTTAGCTTTTTCTCGTGCAGGAAAGTGAGGAGGTCCATGGCTGTCATGTTCTTTGCTGGCAAAGGCGGAAAGTTTTGCATT
Source organism: Solea senegalensis (assembly GCF_019176455.1). Taxonomy (NCBI): domain Eukaryota; kingdom Metazoa; phylum Chordata; class Actinopteri; order Pleuronectiformes; family Soleidae; genus Solea; species Solea senegalensis. The sequence continues at coordinate 482,650 of NC_058037.1, forward strand.
TCCACACAAAGTTCCCTGTCATTAATGTCTTGCTGCCCGTCATGGGTCAGAGCAGTACTCAGGGTCTGACATTGTTGTAGCAGCTCTTCTTTTGCTAAGTTGGGGAAGTTGAGGAGCACTCCAAACTTGTCCTTTACCTCTCCAAGGTTCTGAAATCTCTCATCGAGTGAAGAGACAACTGTATCCATGACCACATTAAAAAATGTGGTTTCCATTTTCTTAAGTGCGTCATTGATAGGCTCATCTGGAGACTCATATGCAAAGTGCTTTTTTGTGGTTCTTAACCGCTGTTGTTTCAGTACAGTCTCCACGTTCATCTCTTCATACATCTCCTTTGCAGTTGTCTGTGCATCAGAAAACCCAGTGGTTCTGTAGCAGGCCATGGAATCTCTGGTTTTCTTCAGCAAGTCTACAGCCACATCTAGCTGCATGGAGGGTGACTGCAACAGTTTACTCACATGCTGGATTTGGTTGAGGATGTCATACCATATGGCTGTACAAATGGAAAATCTGTAAGATCCTATCTCCTCAGCCAAGGACTGGGCTTCAACTCTCACCACAGGGTCTGAGGTAGTTTCCCTCACCTCCAGAAGAGTCCCTCTGACTTGCCTAGCCTGGTACCTTACTGCCTCAATGCTTTTTATCCTGCTTTCCCATCTCGTCTCTGACCATGACTTCAAAGTGGTTTTAACATGATTCAGCAGGGTATCCCATCTCTGGGTGGAGGCTGAGAAGAGCTTGAATAGCTTTGTTAAATGTCCAAAGTAGCTGATGGCTTCTGTTGTGCTCTTTGCAGCATCAGCTATCACCAGATTTAAAGTGTGGGCACCACATGCAACAAAAAAAGCTCTTGGGTTCTGCTGAAGCCACCGAGCCTGAACACCTTTATTATTTCCCTTCATGTTGGCACCGTTGTCATAGGATTGTCCTCTGCAGTTCTCAAAGGGGATGTTCAGCTCCTCCAGCCTGTTTAGGATGAGAGATGACAAACTTTCCCCTGTTGTCTCCTCTGCCACAAGAAAGCCCAAGATATGTTCTTTAACTTGTGGTAAGTCTTCTAGTGATACTGTCCTGACAATGACAGAGAGCTGCTCCTTATGACTCAGATCAGGGGTGCAATCTAGAATAATAGAGAAATATTTCATTGTTTTGATCTCATCCACAATGCTTTCCAGTATTTTGGAGCTGATGGAGTCTATCAGTTCATTTTGGATTGTTTTACCCAGATAATGTGTGTGACTGCTAGCTCCACTTTCCACCCTCCCAACATGCTGCTTCATTACTGGATCAAATTTGCCTATGAGTTCCACCTCTTTCAGAAAGTTGCCATTGTCTGATTTATTTAATGTATCTGTGGACCCCCTTAAAGCTATGTTTCTTTCAGCTAAGGACTGAATTATTGCCACCAATCGAGAGAGAACATCAAGCCACCTGTTTCTCTCAGCCTCAGCGAGTGCCATCTCTTGCCTATCTATTGTTAACCCCTTTGCAAAACGGACCTCCAACTCCTTCCATGTTGCCATGTGGGTTTTGTGCTCCCGGCTATCCTCATGAGCTTTCAGCAACTGGCTTGCATTTTTCCAGTCCTTCAGTCCCTCTTTATTAAGTTTGTCATCTTTTGTAGAGAACATTTTGCAGCAGAAGCAGTGCAAGCTATCATTCTTTTTGGAGTACATCAGCCAGCTCCTTTTGATTTTTTCCCCATTAACTAAGACTCTCTTAAAAAATTAATGTTGACACCTTCTCCCATCGTTGTTTTGTTGAAATGTGTAACTGTTTTTTGTTTGAAATGGTCCTCTGTGAACTAACTCTCTTCTTACTTTGTCTGTAAGAAGAGATGGCCAGTCAGCAGGGTCTATAGGTGCAGCCTTTAGTCCTGATGCCGTGTCACCGGGCTGTGCAGAGGTAGATGGGACAGGAGCACCTGATGCTGTGTTTCTTCGTCTCTGGGTCACAGTCCGGTCAGATTCAGGCAGCTGGCCTCTTGACCCCGTCCCCCTCACAGAGGGCAGGTACAGAGCAACGGCTCGTTTCACCCAGAAAAAAGGCTTCTGCATTATTTAATAGTCTTTGCTATGACTTTATGTAGCTGTGGGCTTATATAATATTTCGAAATAATAGTAATAATGGCACTGGTAAAAAAAAAAGTAGTATTTATATATGTGTGTATATATATATACATATATATATATATATATATATATATATTTATGTTTTTTTTCCCGTTTTCGGTGCCCCCTGCGGATGACGGCGCCCCTAGCATTTGCCTATACTGCCTATGCCCAGGGCCGGCTCTGGCCTGTCCAAGTGCTGCATGTGTTCAAATAAAGACCTTAACTTGTAACTTACCACCCTTCCTGCATCTGGGCTCAGTTCTGTTCTGTAATAACCACATCTTGACTTTGACGTGCCACTTCTCAGCTGTCGCAAACTGTGGCGTAACTACAGTAACGCAAAGTGTGCTTGCGCCAGTGTGTGGTCAGCGATACGCTCGGTGTTTATGGGTTAAAATATAAGATTGATTCTGATATGTGTACTTTTGTAATATCGATATCAGACCCAAAAAAGACACCCAATGAAACACAAATGAAATCACCCTTACAGTCATTTGACTTTGTCTCCATCTGGTGGGCAAAATTAATATTGTAGCACCTGAGAGACATAAGAGTATATAAACAGCAGATATCTAACTATATATATATATGTGGTTTTTGTCAAGTGCTCATTAAATCTTCTGTCTGTTTGTAAAATGTTAATCTGTCCTCGTCAACCTGTAAACAAAGATCACAGCTCACATTTGCTATTACACGTCCATGCAACACCATCACAGGTAAACACTGCCACCTATTGGCCTGTAGTTTTGTCTGGAAAATGACTGTTGATGGTTTGTTTCCTAATTACAATTTATCACTTCAGCACATGTATTGTTTTTGGTGGCTCTGTGGGTCAGTGTGCGTTTTTAATGAGTTTGTAACAGCTGTGAACTTTATAAACCTTCACAATGAGTGAGAGGAGCCCAGCCCAGAAAACACTGAACATCAGGCTGCTCAGGAAAGCTGGACTGAACCACTGCCCTCTCACCCTGGCCTACAGAGGACTGATAGAGAGCATCCTCACCGCAGGCATCACTGTCTGGTACAGAAACACCACACGGGCATAGGGGAAGGCTCTGCAGAGAGTCATAAAGACTGCAGAGAGGATTATTGGGACAAAACTTCCTACCATGTATACACAGCGTTGTAGGAAAAGAGCAGAGGGAATCGTCAGAGACTCCACCCCACTCACTCTCTGCTCAAACCCAAACGCTACAAGTACAACCTGAGGCACAGCAGAGTGGACAGCATTATAACACACAGAACTCGCTTTTTTAACAGCTTTTTCCCGACCACAGTCAGACTGATGGCAAATCAAAACATTTTTTTAATATTTTTATACTCTGCATAGATTTTAAATTGAGCTCTATATTTATATATAAGTTTGTGTTTCTGTTTCCTAAAACTGACTTGTAGAACCCGCACAAGATTTCCGATGTACCTGAACTGTCTGTTTAAGCACAAATGGCAAATTAAAACCTTGAACTTGACATTTTGTCAACAGGGGAACTGATACAAATAATAGGTTAATATAAGAGAGAGAGAGAGAGAGAGAGAGAGAGAGAGAGACCCCGAGGACCCCCAAAACAATGCTCAGGACAGGGACAGGAGGGATAGACGTACAAGTGTGTTATGTATTTAACTGAATCCTGTGTGTCACTAAAGAGAACAGTTAGTATAAAGAATAATATCAAACTTTTAAAAACTCATTTATACTCACAGATTAAACCCAGAGGAACATTTACAATCACATCAATCAAGTATTTACATACATGATCATTATTATTATTATTTTTGTTGAATAAAAACAAGCACACAACACATTGTTTTAAAGTGCTTTATAAATAAAGTTGGATTGGATGTAAAATATCTTTATTCATGCTGCTGAAGGCAGATGATATAACATTAAAAAGTACAAAAGTACCTTTGCATTCATAATTCTCACAGAGGTTTAATATACAGCTAAAGGTCCACAATATACAAGTGCAGAATTATGACTGTTATGGGATGGAAAATGCCTGGAAATCTATGTTTTCAGACATTAAATCTTTGCTTTTAATCTTTAAAGTTCTACTGGAGTAAGTTTGTCAAACAAGTTTCTTGTAACAGATAAAACTAAAGATTCTAATTCCTCAAAAGTCCTTTAACATCAGTGCAAGTGTGACGTTGATGTAAAATGATCAACTTTTCTGTCAACTGCATCCACAAACTGCCTCTAATTATTTTATATGAAGTTTATTATTTACAACTTAGCACTTGTTTATTTACAACATCCCCTTTTCCTCTTTTTGAAGGGCATGTTGTTTCTTTGTCAACGTTTGTTGAATGTTTTAAATAAAGTTATGGTAAAACAAAATCAGTCACAGCACACCTGTTTTCAATAATAAGCCACACCCCAAACAATTCAAACTTTTGCACCTGTTGGGCAGACCATTTGTGCCGATATTCAAACTCCTTACAAGTTTGTTTGTTTGTGTCTCAGTGTTTGCAGCAATAACGCAAACCTGCTACAGGACTGGATTTCATGGATGGATTCGGTTTGCTGGCGTGAGTACAACAGAAACTCATCACAACCAAACAGAAACAAACAGCAAACACACTTAATACTGTAATGTAAGTGTACAATCAAACTTTAACATTTGGATTTTTAACATACGATATTAAACTAATATTTAATTAAACATTTTGTTTGGAATGAGTATCAAGTTAAACCTGAAGTGGAGCTCCACTGATTATTATTATCATCATCATCATTATTATTATTATTATTATTATTATTATTATTATTATTATTATCATTACTATTATTATCATCATCATTGTTGTTATTATTAGTACTAAGTGATTAGGGCAAAAAACCATGTCAGTATTTTGTAACTTAAGAAAACAAACATGACATAAGTAATTATTTAATAGTGTATTTATTTATTTAAATAATTAATGACACATTTAAATAAATAATGGTGTATTTATTAAAAACATTTAATAAATGTAATAAATCTAACCCTAAATCTAACGCTAACCCTATTTATTAAAAACATTTAATAAATGACAAATTATTTAATGGTGTATTTATTAAATAAAATAAATGACACATTAAATAATTATTTAATTGTGTATGTATTTATTTAAATGATTAATGACAAATTTAAGTAATTATTTAAGGGTGTATTTATTAATATAAATAATTAATGACTCCAAATCAGTGTATAGACCTATTACTAGCCTGCATAGTCAGGAAACACCTATTTATATTCCATTTAAATACCTGATTTATTTTTTATAATTTTAATAATGTAAACATTAGCATTTTGGCTCAATAGCTTTCAGGTCATGTGACCTAAAGACACCAAATCAGAGTAGAAAAATTGTACTAGGGTGCCTAATCAGGACACACCTCTTTATATTCCATTTAAATAGTTGCCAATTTTTCATAATAGTTTTAATGACAATATTAGCATTTTCATTCAATAGCTTCCAGGCCATGTGACCCAAAGACTCCAGATGAGTGTACAAACATAGTACTAGACTACCTAGTCAGAACACACCTCTTTTTATTCCATTTAAATTTTCGATTTATTTTTTATAATTGTTTTTTATGTAAATATTAGCGTTTTTCAAAAAATAAAATCCCTGATATTTTTATACCAGATTGGATTTTCAATTTTAATCATTTTTTCAACTACTAAACACAAAATAATTATATTTATTATTATAATTATGCAAATGAATGACATTCTTCACACACACGCACACACACACACTAACAAGTGTCTCGTGACTTGTAAAGCAGTTGTTTCAGTGTCGGTTAATTAAAAATATTTGTTCAGTACGTCCTCCATGACCAGAGCACAGACTTTGGACTGAAATATAGCGGCAGTGTGATGCTTAAATATTGAGATTTTAGACAGTTCCCTGGTAATTGTCAGAGATTAACCCACATTTTTAGGATTGTTAAGTCTTTTTTAACTAATTTACAGTTCGGCAGTGTTCAGCTTGCACCTTGTGTCAGAGGTCACCGGAGCACAGACTCAGTCTGATACAGTTGCAGTTTATGCAGCTCGCTACTCGTCGGTGGCGATCAGCGATGCTGTCCCTAAGTCTTTAACAGTTCGGCACTGTTCGGCTTGATCCTTGTGTCGGATGTCTCGTCCTGTGACAGCACTCTCACTGTTTTCCGTGCACACTGCCATGTTGATATTGTCAGAGAACTAGTGGGGGGAGAGGAATGGATCGAAGGGAACAGGAGCAGAGTGAGCGCAGTATAGAGGAAAAATCGATTTTCGTTTTTTTAACCTCGTCCAAACAAATAAATCCGATTTCGATTTAAAATTGATTAATCACTCAGCCCTAATTCCATTGTATTGTCATGTTACAAATCCATAATACACTCAACAAAGATATACTTTTTATTTATATGAATGAATACATGAACGATACATGTAATGCACTTATTGAAATTAATTAATAACTTTTTCTTGGCAATTAGTCCCATGGCTGCACTGTTGCAGGACAGTCTCTTGAGTATATTACAAATTGATAAAATTACCCACAATATATTTGGCTGTTTAAAAGTCTTTGACCAGCAGGGGGGGTTGTGAGCACATGAAGCCTTGAGAAATGAACCTATTTGTGAAACATTTGGGTGGAATTCAATGCTTCAATAAGCTTCATCTCACCATCACTAGTTGACGTGTTATTTTTTTTTGTAATGTAAACGTTTTGACCTGACGGTTTAATAATTTATTTTACCTTTAGAATTTTTAGATTTGTATTAAAGTCGCACACCGTAAATATATATATATATATATTTACAGTGTGTGACTTTGTAGATAGATAGATAAAAATCTAACATTCTAAGGTTAAATAAATAATACATTTACTGTCAGTTGATATACTGATATATATATGAGTAGTCTTGTGAAAAACAGTCATAGCACCTTCAGTAGCTCTGTGTTTGATGTCACAGGTCTCCCCAACACTGTAGATGTCCTGAAATGAAAGGTCATCCTGGATTACTATGGAGAACCGAAAGGCCAAAAATTAAGTAAATAAATCCACCATTAAATAATTAATTAAATGTGTCATTAAATAATTAAAAATATTTAATTACATTTCTGTTTTCATGCGTTCACAGAACCCAGCAGCAAAACACATGGACTAGATTTCACTGACTGGACTGGATGTGATTTACCTGTGTGAGTAGACAAACGGATTTCTTTGTATTGTCTTTCGTTCTTTCTTTGCTTTCTGTCCTCTTTCATCCTCTTATTGCTTACGATTTCCCCTTCCTATATTCTGTGTTTCACCACTGACATCAGTTGTGTTCTTATCAGTAATGGTGTATTTCCACCGGCTGTACTTGCCTCGCCACGGCACGGTTTAAGTAGCGTTTCCACTACCCCAGTACCTGGTAACAGCACCAAGTTGGCAACACTGTTTCACACAGCCGTGCAGTGATGACTCCACCCACATTGAGTTGGTACTTTTTTTGTAGTGGAGATACGACCTGTATGGAGGACGAAACCTGACTTATGTATGAATAAATAAATAAATGTATAAAAAAAATACAGAAATGCACAAATAAATTAATAAATAATAGAATAACTAATAAATAACTTACATTTATTTATTTATTCCTGTGTCCATATGTTAATGAGGTAGGAGGTCCTAACCTCAGTCAACAGCATGAATGGTCAAATCGGAGACCCAGACAAACCCGCTTCCCGATCCCAAGCCTTCCTCCCTGTAATGTAACATTGCAAAGTAGCTCCAGTTAGTGTAATGTCCTTGATCGGGAGGTCACTGGCAGACCTTCCCAGTGTTGCCAGCTTTGTTGTGCAACTAGTGACAAATCTAGTGACTTTTTCTGGTGTTATTGGAGATTATTGTGGTTTTTGGAGACTCACGTGAAAGCACGTATCACTCTGCAGTTACTGCCGGGTTTCTCAAGCGGTTTCTCAAATGTGCTGCACAAAAGAAATAGTGACTTAGCTGTGTGTGTGTGTGTGTGTGTGATTTCTGTGCAATGTATTGTTTTGGATTTGGTGCAATGCCTTGGGTGCAATGTACTGTATTGGGTGCTGTCAAATGGAAATGGATCTGCAACACCTGAATGAAAAACCCAAACCCACCTGTGGCTTAAGTGACAGATGTTTGTTGCTACTTTGTGACTGATGCAATGGAACTGGATGGGACACAATGCAATGGAACTGGATCAGACCCAATGCAATGGAACTGGATCAGACCCAATGCAATTGAACTGGATTGGACTATACTTAGCATAACATAATTTGTTTTCTCAAAAACAACGTACATGTTGTCTCTGTCCTCCCATTATGTGGCGAGTAAACCGGACTCCTTGTGACTTAAATGACTGGAATGTTTGCTGCTGCTGTTTTTCTTTTTTCTAACCATATTCCAGAATAGAGACCGACTTGTGTCAAAGCCCCCCCTCTGGTCAGTGGCCACCATGATACAAAAAGAACCTATGGTGGTGAGTATCCCAATCTCCTCCTGTGACTTAAATGACTGGGATGTTTGCTGCTGCTGTTCTTTTATCTAATCTATTGCAGAATAGAGACATAATTGTGTCAACCCCCCCGCCCCCGGTCAGTGGCCCCCGCCCCCGGTCAGTGGCCACCATGATACATAAAGAATCTATGTTGGTGAGTATCCCAATCTCCTCCTGTGGCACAAGTGACTTATTTTTGTTGCTGCTTTATGTTGTTTTTTTCTTCTCTATTCCAGAATGGAGACCCAACATGGTTTTGAGCTTGACGCTTGGCTGATCTCCAGGACATGTCACATTGTTTCATCTGTATTGTCTGCTCATACTCAAAATGTTACACAAAGCGACGGTGCCATTAAAACCTCGAGGTTGCTGCGACAGCAACACAAACGTTACACAAAGCAACAACGCCATTTAAACCTCAAAGTTGCTGCCACGGCAACACAAAACGTTACACAAAGCGACAATGCCATGAAAACCTCAAAGTTGCTGCCACAGCAACACAAAGGTTACACAAAGCGACAACGCCATTTAAACCTCAAAGTTGCTGCCACAGCAACACAAAGCATACACAAAAAACAATCGACACTTCCACAGCACAAAATTGGGGCCCCTTGTGTGTTTTATATTTCTGTAACAAGTTTTGGTTGATGTATTTCTGTTGCTATTCTCTCTTCTGTCTCTACCTCCCTCTTGTCCTTTCTGTCCCCAACCTCTCCTCTGTCCCCCATTTTTCCTTTCACCCCAACCAGTTGAGGCAGATGGCTGCACATCTTTGAGTCTGGTTCTGTCAGAGATTTCTTCCTCTTAAAAGGGAGCTTTTTCTCTCCACTGATGCCGAGTGCTTGCTCATTTTGCGAAACTGTTGGGTTTCTCTGCTCTCAATGATGTCTGTACAGTGCCTTGAGTTTATGATTTTGTGCTATACAAATAAAATTGAATTTAAAATAAATCTTTGTGTGTGTGTGTGAGAACCAAATGAAACCATGTGGCAAAAAGTGAGTTCATTAGTGAAAAGGACACATTGTTTAATAGAATACTTTTGTTTGTTAGTATCCACATGCAATGTCCCTCCCCCTGCTTCCCTTCCTCTCCTGTTAAATTGCTGTCCGTTCCTCCCTCTGCATGAGTGGATGTGTTTGTGTGTGTGTGTCTGCTTGTCTTTCTCCCTGTAGGCTTGCAAGGGAAACCCCTTTAATTGGTTTCCCTCCAACTCACCTGCTGCCGATTACTCTGATTGCCACCCTTCACTCACTCAGTGTTTGCCACATTGTTTTGTCTTCCTACCGTTGACACTCAGCCTTCATCCTGTCCTTCTCAGCTTTTGATCCCAGCCATGGTAAGTTAAGTGATTTTGCGTTTAATTTTTTCCAGGATCACTTCCAGCCTGCGTCTTTTGGTTTTGTTGTTTTTGGAGTGACTCCTTTTAACTTGCATTTTTGGAATGAGAGATTTTTTTTATTTTACTGTGGACTACGTTTTGTGTCTGCATTTAGTGATCCGCTACAGCTGAAAATATGGAACCTGAAGCTACCAACACAATGCATGCAATGTTGAGTTGATTTGTTTGTGTCACTGTTTATTCCTAAGAGCCTTGATTTTTCAGCCCTCTCACCTGCTAGCATTAGCAGCTTGGAGGTATAGGAATGAAAACCACTGCTCATCGGGTTTATCAGTATCCCCCACAAACTCGGGACCGACATCAGTGCCCACTAATCAGGCCACCGCGATTCTAACGGTACTGCAGCCGCACCAGTCCGGGAAGGGGCGGCTCCAGCCAAAAGGCCCGGTTTCCAAGTGGGTTTTTGGCAATAACTTGAAGTAGTACACGCCTGGCAGGGCCAGTTCTGGCATCTGACTTTCGGCCTGGATGGCCCGCATCGACAGAGACCTCAGTCGGCCGTGCCGAACGCATGGTTTCCAGAATCCCCGACCATCACATTTGCCGCCATCATCCCATATTGGGCATTCTATAGCAGCCGCCGTCATCACATATGGAGCGTTCCGTAGCAGCCATCGTCATCCCCTATGGAGCATTCCGTAGCAGCCGCCGTCATCACATATGGAGCGTTCCATAGCAGCCATCGTCATCACATATGGAGCGTTCCGTAGCAGCCTCCGTCATCACACATGGCGCGTTTTGTAGCAGCCCCCCACTGGGTATAGGGATGGAAACCACCCCTCAAAGTTTTCTTTGTGAATAAATGACACATGAGCTCGGGACCGAGTTCAGTGCCTACTTATTGGGCCACCGCGGTTCTAACGGTGCTGCTGTTAGACCAGTCCAGGGCTGGGAAGGGGCAGGGTTAGGGTTAGGCAACAAACACAAGGGGCAGAGGAGCCAGTGCACACACCATCCAGGACATCCCCGGCAGGGCCCGCCCGGTCCCCCAGCTTCCCTCCTGCACTAGAGAGGGAGATCAGCAGTTTTAAAGGGTCAGAGTCAGATCAAAATTAGGTTAGGTAAAGGAAGCAGAGCCTGTCTCCCACCTGAGTGCGAAGCAGTGATGAAATTCGTGCACACTCCATCCAGTCCTATGTAGCATCACAACCAAGCCTCATTAAGACCATGTGGAACTAAAGTGCCTAATTTGTATGTCCAGACCCTCTCGGCTCTCCGTCTCTGTGTCGTGTTCCTATTTGGATTAGATTCAAGGACGGGGGCCTGAACTGCATCCCAGCCGTGCTGCAGAAAGTGTTTAACCAGGTGAGCATGGATGTCTTTCTTCCTTAAAATATTATGTCTATGTCGTGAGAATCTGGTGCGAATTGTGTTCCCAATCTCACCGACATATTTAAGGCCACATTGCAAATTATTATATAAACACAGTTTTTGGAATTAATATTTCCCTTATCAATTTGGTATATTAATGTGGTTCTATTATTAGACACCCATACTTGCTGTTTAAAGAATTTATCCATTGGCTTTGGTTTGGGATCAGTTAATTTAGGAATTTTGGCTTTTACCAGGTAATCCTTCAGATTTTAGTTTTTTCTGAATGCAGCAATGATCCTGTGATTATATAAATTCCCCTTTCTTTAAAGGAATCTTCAAAAAAGTTTTTCTTGATTTCTCTGACCAGCTTCACCGTGGAGTCCGAATAAGTGGTAATGAAAGGCACCACAGAGGACACAATTTGGGGTTTAATTTGGAGGAACCTCTTGTAACAATTTCTAAGAAAGGACCTAGAGTACTCCCTCCTGGCCAAAGTAGTGAAGAGTACTTTAGTCGCTTTTTTTGTGTGCAGATCCTATGGAAACGTAACAATTGCGATTTAATTAGACCTGCAAAAGTGTGTTTCGGGTGAAAGCTGGTCTTATGCAATAGTGCATGTGTATCCGTCTCTTTGAAAAAAACTTTAACGTCCAATCGATTAGTTTGATTAAAGGTGGGCCCCTTAAATGTGGTTGTGTCCAAAAAATCTACTGAATTTCGATCCATGGTGGATTTAACCTTAATAGACAGATTGTAATTATTAAGAGTGTTCAAGAAAATCTTAACGTCATCCTCTGAATGTGTCCATACGCCCCAAATATCGTCTGAATAGCGATAATAATAAATGGGTCTCTTTTCACACTGTCGGACGGCTCCTGTCTCCCAATCTGCCATGAAAATATTGGCATATGCGGGCGCAAATTTCTTGCCCATTGCTGTGCCCTTAATTTGTAAAAAATATTATTGAATTCAAAATCATTTCTCATTAAATTAATCTCTAATAACTGTACTAATTCTTTATCCGGTCTTTTTTTATCATAGTTTTTTGAAAAAAAATTCTTCACTGATTGAATTCCCTCCTTTATGTCAATATTAGTGTAGAGACTATCAATATCGATAGTAAAGAGGATCGAATCTGCCGGAATGTCTACATTTTTAATTTTATCAATAAAATCATACGTGTCTTTAATGTAACTGGGGTGCGTAGTGGACAGTGGATTCAGGAAAAAGTCCAGGTACTCTGCGGTTCTGTAGGTCTCACTGCTGCAATCAGAAACAATGGGGCGACCTGGAGGCATAATGTGCGGCTTGCTCCACTTAACAGGGTCCTTGTGTATCTTTGGCAACATGTAAAAACGTCTAGGTCTGGGTTCTGGATCACCAAGTAAATATTGTTTTTGTTTCGAATTAATAAACTTCTTCTCATGAAGTTTATTGATGATTTTAGCCACTAATGGGATGGTGTCCAGATATATTGGTTTTTGTAATTTAACGTAATAGTTTTTATCGTTTAATTGTCTATATCCCTCCCACAAATATTGCACTCGGTCCATAACTACCACTACACTGCCTTTATCTGCAGGTTTAATAATTATATTTTTATTATCCATTAACTCTTTTAGTGCTAATTGTTCTTCCCCTGTCAAATTTGGAGTCACATGCTGGATCCTGAAATGACGGTCCAGATATTTTGAGTCCTTTTTAATTAACTTAACAACCTGGGGGGGTAGTTGTGCATCGGGAGGGGCCCAATCAGATGTGGGAGTGAAAGGGGGGGGCCTGGAATCACCCTCATCACCATAGAAAGCTGCCAACTTTAATCTTCTATGGTATTTTTGTAAGTCGAATCTAGACTGTTGCCTGATATTACTGTTAATATTAATAGTGGGGATGAAAGTAAGGCCTCTGTTAAGAAGAGCAAGCTGTGGGGTGGACAAGTGAACAGAATCACACAACAACAATACATTCTTATACCCCACCTGAGAGGAGAGGCTTGTGGGGGTTCTTAGTTTAAATGACCACACCAGTGGCCAAACATGGCAGCCGCCGTCTCCCTGGACCAGTGGATCTGGTCAGACTCAGTGCTAAACTTCTCCCTCGGCAGAGGCGGAATAGAGTCACAGTGCTCCTGGATGTGGCGATTGAGAGCCAGGAGACTGAACTTCTCGTGCTGTGGCAAAGCAGGGGAGAAGTTGATGGCTGGGACCAGAACTCTGGCGAGGGGAAAGCGCAGCTTCGTGGCCCTTAAAGCTGCCTGCAGCTGCTTCACAGAGGTCGAGTGTGCTCTCTGTGACCTGTGATTTACGCCAAACGCCAGGACAATTAGCTCCGGTGGTGTGATGGCGATGGCCTTAGACATCAGAGCTGCAGCGTGGCGGAAATTCGCCCCCGGGTAGCTGTCCACCTGCAGTCGCTGATCCAGGAAAGGCGGGAACCTGCAAACATTAGAGTCTCCCACAATTAGGACCTTCTTCCTCACCGTGATGTGCCAGTCCTTCATCTTCCTCAGAGTGCTAATATGGCGAGTAGCTTTACGTCTGCCCAAGGAAGGGGGCTCCATGAGCCCGGCCAGGGTCCTCTGCCTGGTGGTCGGCGTCAGCTGTGGGAAGCTGGACGGAAGACTGGATGGGCGTGGGAGAGGAGGAGAGGCCCGGACGGGCTGCAGCGGTGTGGTTGTGGGACTGTTGGCGTCTTCTCCATCAGTGCCAAGGGAAAAAAGGCTGTCCACTTCATACGAAACACAGCTGTTGCTAGGATGAGCAGCAGGTGGGCGGGGCCGTTGTTCGGGCTCAGGCGTGAAGGTGGCTGCATGTGTGACAACCACTGATGTCTGGCTGGTGACCTCCCTCCTGAGCCTCTGGGTCCTCGGTGCTGGTGTTGGGAGTGCAGGTGTAGCAGGAGGAGTGGACGATGATGTCGTCACTGTGGGGAGAGGAGGAGGCCTTGCAGCAGGTGAATGGAAGGGGCATGGAGCGGTGGTGGGGGCGTTGATCTCCCTTTCCGCCTGCTGTGGGCTCCACTCGTGACTGGGATCAGTCATAGTGGCTGTGGACGCCCTGGTGGTCACGTGGGGAATAATAGTAGCAGGTAAGGTGGATGGTGATGGCAGGGAGAGGGTAACTGGCGCCTGGTGAACTTGTACCACGGTGGCTGGGGCTGGTGGTCCTGTAACTGCAGGGGCTGAGTCTGCAGTTACAGGAATTAATGGAGCTGCAGAAGTCGCTGCAGCTACAGGGGCTGAGGCTATAGCTGCAGGGCTGTGTGCTGAGACTGGAGCTGCAGTTGTGGGGGCTGAACTCACAGTTGCAGGAGCTGTAGGCAGTTCACTCAGTCGTGCCAGGATTTCTGCCTCCGTCTGTTGCAGGGTCTCAGGAAGGAGTCTCCTTCCCAGATTCCTCTGTGCCCAGGACCATGCTATTTTGAGGGGTCCACGCCAGTCACGGTCAGGAAAAGCTGTCAGCCTCCATCAGCTTTGCATAGTGGCCCTTTAAAATGCCAATCGATGTGGCCTCCCATAGTTGGGCATTGCCCTCAATTTGCCCCATGGTGCCCTCATTTGGAAAGGCAGGCTTAATAAACGTAGCCAGAGTCATCGTCATGTTACTGATGGTAGGGGGTGGGTCCGCCCCTGAAACATTTTTTAGGTGGTGCGCAGCTTTAATTATGCGGTGGAGAACACACACTTTATTAACAAAGTCAGGGTCCTGACTGGTTACCTGGTGGGGCTGTGTTCGCTGGGGGCGCTGTTGAGTGGATTGCTGCCACCTTTATTGTGGGCGTTGCCAGGCTCGTTGAGGTTCCGGACGTTGCCATGGACGTTGTTGTTGTTGGGGGCGTTGCCATGGAAACCCTCGCTGCTGTTGCTGACGCTGCTGCCACTGCTGTTGAGGACGTTGTGGCTGCTGTAGCTGCTGTCGCTGTGGCTGCTGTCGCTGCGGTTGTTGTTGCTGCGGCTGAGGACGCTGTGGCTGCTGCTGGTGATAGTAGCGCTGTTGTGGAGGACGATCACCACCGCGCTGCTGTGGTACACGTTGACTACTCCAGCCCCGCTGTGTACCTTGTTGATCCCGCCAGCGTGTGAAATCATCCTCGGTCCGTCGCGCCCGGTCAAAGGAAACCTGGCGATCCTGCCATCGCGATCGACCTTGGTTACGCTGCCATGGCGCTGAGCCCCTTTGTGGGTAGCGTGGTTGAGCGGAAAACTGCTTCGGTGCATCGCCCCTGGTAACGGAGGCATAGCTCCGCCGTTGCGCCGGTCCGCGGCAGGGGTAAGAGCCGTTAAACCTCTGCGGCGCATCACCGCCCCTGGAGCGTTGTCTGCCGCGCTTCCGTCTCACCACGATGAAGTCATCGTCATCATCATCATCATAATCATACTCTCTCTCGTTCCCGTACATGTGTGCGGTACGATAGAAGGCTAATATAGTTAGCCGCTAACCAGACTAGCTGCTGGAGCGGCTAACCGCTAATAACACTTAGCTTCAGTGTAAGGACGAAGGTGGAGGCTTCTTTTTCCAAACAAAAAACTTTTATTTAAAAACATACAAAAATACAATCTAACCGTACACAGTACGCAACGTTTCGGTCCACAATCGGACCTTCTTCAGGCAATGAAAATTGAGTAAATACGCACAGGCAATAGCTTCGTGTGGACGCTCTCAATAACCTGTGTGAAGATTTTTCGCGGGGCGGAAGAAGCGTCAAATGACGCGTCCTCCGTCCCACGTCACACGCAACATTTTGAGAGGAGCGCCACCTGGCGGCCTGGCGGCCAAATGAGAGAGACACTCAATTCAAGTGTAGAAAAAAAAGGGTTAAAATGATGACGACAATATAAGGAACCAGAACAATGTTATGAAAACAATAAAATACATAAGTATAAACACTTATACAAATATAAAAAAATTAAATGTAGATAAAGTGACCAGTACAAGCAAAAGTATTTCACTGGATTCCAGCAGAATGTGCAAATTTTGTGCCGTGACACCATAGAAATAATAAACATAAGTAGCAGAACACTACTGTAGTGCACAAAACAGAACATTTTCCCCTTTTGGGGTCACACAGCTACCCCTTGGGGTAAAAATAGGGACTACAGGTCCCACAAAAGTGCACATAATCAGACCAAAAAACTATATACACTAGTGCAGAGGCACCTTTTTCACAGCACAAAAGCACGGAATGTAATCCACACATACATTCCAAAGTTCACAAATGTCCACCCCTGGACCTACTATTAACACATAAAAAAAGTGCAAGTGTCTTATTTATTATTAAGTATTTATATATTGGTATATGAATTGTTATTTATGGAGGAAAGTATTGAAAAATCAATCAGGTAAGTATCATCTAAAATGAAGGTAAGTATTCAGGTTCTAATAAGTAAAATAACTATGATTTTATCAAGTAAGGTATTTATAATTCTATTAGGGTAAGTATTTCAATATAAATAAAATAACTATTAAATTATTTTTAAATTATTTTTAACAAATTGTTCATGTTTCTCCCTCTCTCCCCAGAAAAGCAGAGAAACACAACATCCTAAAAATGCCTCCAGGATTTACAAGGCCCAGAAGGTAAAAATATATTTTTTTAGGATATTAAAAAAATGCATGTAGACTCTATTGTCATATCATCAGCTGTAAAAGCGTTTTTAATAAATGTAAACATATTCATATGGAAAATAATTTCCATAAGGATAAACATTGTTTTATTTTATTTGATTATATTTTTTAATTATATTTTTCAATCTCTTAAAGTCACCCCTTGCTCCTATTAATTATTTTAATAAGACAAAGGATTAGGGTAAGGGTAAGGGTAGGGTAGGGTTAGGGTAAGGTATAGGGATGAAAACCACCATTTTGCGGTCATTCCGCGAATAACTTTTGAACGAAGTGTCGGATCGACTCCAAACCAACGTCCGCCCCCCCATTTAGGCACCCTCCGGAGCCCCTGGTGAAACCCCCGTGATTGTGGGACAAAAGGAAGCCGAGATATGGAAAAATGACCGAAAATTCTTCGGTCATTCTGAACTTATCTCGAGTTAGGAAGGTGCTAGAAAGCCGAGCTAGGTGTCCGAGGATGCGTCTCGAGGAGCCGCACTTAGCCAGCCTAAAACACCCCATGACCAAACGTGTAGTTTTTGAGTTATTTCCCAAAAACCGTCAAAATCTGACTTTTTCGGATTGACTTGAATTTTTGTCGTACCCCCTAATGTGGCCACGGGCTTTCCAATGCACTAGGAGTGGAGTCTCCCAAACGTTAGCGGGCGGAGTTATGGCCGATTGAAAATCGCCATTCAATGCGAAAATTTCACCAAGTGCCAGGTCCAACATGTACCTGGGTTAGGGTTAGGGTTAGGATAAGGGTTAGGGTTAGGGTAAGGGTAAGGGTTAGGGTAAGGGTTAGGGTTGGGGTTCGGGTTGGGGTTAGAGGTTATGGAGGGTAGGGTTAGGTATAGGGATGAAAACCACCATTTTGCGGTCATTCCGCGAATAACTTTTGAACGAAGGGTGGGATCGACTCCAAACCAACGTCCGCCCCCCCATTTAGGCACCCTCCGGAGCCCCTGGTGAAACCCCCGTGATTGTGGGACAAAAGGAAGCCGAGATATGGAAAAATGACCGAAAATTCTTCGGTCATTCTGAACTTATCTCGAGTTAGGAAGGTGCTAGAAAGCCGAGCTAGGTGTCCAAGGATGCGTCTCGAGGAGCCGCACTTAGCCAGCCTAAAACACCCCATGACCAAACGTGTAGTTTTTGAGTTATTTCCCAAAAACCGTCAAAATCTGACTTTTTCGGATTGACTTGAATTTTTGTCGTACCCCCTAATGTGGCCATGGGCTTTCCAATGCACTAGGGTAGGGTTAGGGTAGGGTTAGGGTAGGGTTAGGGTCAGAGAGGTGAGGGACAGAGAAGAGGTGAGGGACAGAGGAGGGGTGAGGGACAGAGAGGTGAAGGACAGAGAGGTGAAGGACAGAGAAGAGGTGAAGGACAGAGGAGAATAGTGGTAAAAATGATACTTGTATATATTTTTAACAATAATATAACAATAATAATAAAAGCCTCACAACTGGATCTGGATCCCGCAGCTCAGGAGTCCCAGGTGCCTGCAGAGCCAGCACCAGAGACAGGTTATTAATCATAATCGTCATCATAATAACAATAAGCTCATCCTCACATTCTACTCTTATTTACAGTGTGGACAGTCTGTCTGTCCACACTGTAAATACAGTTTCATTGCATCATCATGTCAGTGATTTGCTGTTTTCTGCACTTTATTTGTCCACAAGAAACAAAGACTGTGTCATGTGTCTCACAGATCAGCATGTCCTTCATGAGC
This sequence comes from Solea senegalensis, assembly GCF_019176455.1. Taxonomy (NCBI): domain Eukaryota; kingdom Metazoa; phylum Chordata; class Actinopteri; order Pleuronectiformes; family Soleidae; genus Solea; species Solea senegalensis. The sequence goes on from NC_058037.1 coordinate 501,311, forward strand.
TGGAGAGAAGGAAGATCCTGGTGTACACACCGTCCCGCTGTGTCAACGGTAAGAGGGTGGTCTGCTACGATGACCGCTACATTGTCAAGCTGGCCTTCGACTCGGACGGCATCATCGTGTCCAACGACAACTACCGCGACCTTCAGACGGAGAATCCGCAATGGAAGAAGTTTATAGAGGAGAGACTGCTGATGTACACTTTCGCCAACGACAAGTAAGAGTGCAGCGGTGATCACGATCACACATGCGTGGGATTAATATGACCCAACCCTAACTCTAGCTCTGTGTGTGTGTGTGTGTGTGTGTGTGTGTGCTGCGGTGTGTGCGTGCTGCAGGTTCATGCCTCGATGACCCTCTGGGCAGAAATGGTCCAACCATTGATGATTTTCTGAGAAAGAAGCCGAGAAGCACCGACAACAAGCTGCAGCACTGTCCATGCGTGCACACACACACACACACACACACACACACACACACACACACACACGCACATGCACACACACACAAATCTATATATATAATAACAATAACAATAATAATAACAATAATAAAATGTATAACTATAATAATAACAATAACAATAATAATAATAATCATAATAATATTAATAACGACAATAATAATAACAATATTAATAATAATAATAATAATAATAATAATAATAATAATGATAATGATGATGATGATGATGATGGAGGCCAGAGGTATTTTATGGGCCTTAGTTAGCGCAGGCAAGTGGGAGATAGAGGGCGCTACATCAAACTACACCTAAAATAGAACAGAATATTAAACAGGAGGCACATTGTGATAGTTGCTGACAGCGTCTGAGATTTAAAAGCTGCACATAAACAGTGAGATTGAATGTGGCAGTGTCACGCGCCTCCTCTGCTCCCAGCAGACACCACTGAGGGTCACTGCTGCGACTCCTCAGGGAACCTGGATGAGGAGAGGATGTCATTCTTCTTTCATTGGTTCATAAGCATCTGACATGGTGGCAGAGACTTTAATAGACTTTAATAACGCTGCTTTTCCAGTGCACAGTTCTCTTTCTACTTGGCTCTACTTGGTTTTCGAGGTTTTTCATTGCTATAGCTGACGATACCTCCTCAACGTGGGCGGGGCCGTCATAGCACGGCGGCAGGAAATGGCCATGACATTGTTTTAGTTGTTTAAAATGTAACACAAACAAACAAAAGAGGGAGGAGCAGAGCAGTTAGGTTTTTTGTCACCGATGTGAAATACGACTGAACGGGTTGCGGATCGACTACAACCCGTTCAATTTCAGCAGTCGACATTTTAGACACTTAGACACAAAAGTGGCTCTTCTGACACTAGAGGTGTACGTGTGATCCTGACGGTGGAAAAACTCACGTGGAAACAGCTGAACATGAAATATAGTATAATGAAAGAAAATACCCTTTTTTTTTACAAACATTAATGTCATTCATTTAAAGAGAGAGAGAGAGAGAGAGATTTAAATTTTTACTTGTTTTAGAGGATAAAAGTTTGTCTTTATTTGGGTGGTGATGGAAGAAGAGAAATGAAAATCTATAACATATCAATATCATCTCCTGACGTGTTTGAACGCGTGTGTGAATGAATGAACGAATGAGGAAATGAACGAGTGGAGTGTAAGAAGGAGGAGACAGAGAAACTCAGAGAACTCGCTCCTTTACCAGGTCAGGGTCACCGGTTACCATAGTAACAGGGTTCTTTCTCCTCTTTCTCACGCTTGATTGACAGAACTTGAGTCAAACGTCACTCTCAGGAGCCGTTTGTCCACATTATCCACGATTGGAGACAAACTACTGAAATCTTCATTTCCCTCTTCCAGGTAAGAAGTGTACGTACGGAGTGAAGTGCAAGTTCTACCACCCGGAGCGGACCAACCAATCACAGCTCTCTGTGGCCGATGAGCTGAGGGCGCTCAGAGACAGAGCCAAGAACTTCTCACCCAGACCGAGCATGCAGGACACGACCTTCTGCCCTGCCGCGTACCAGCTGGAGCACAGGTACAGCTGCTCCACGCCTCCACCCGTCAGCACGGAGGAGACGCAGTCACACAGAGCTTCACCCAGCGAGCTCTTCATCCATCACAGAGACTCCAGCAGCCCGAGGAGCCTCCACCACTGTCCCAGCACAGACGTCGACGAGGCCTTTGGTTCCATGGAGAGCTCCATGTCCCGGCTTCACATCCGGGACATGTCCTTTAGCACGGAGCTGCACCCTCACAGCTACAGCAGCGGTGTGGGCAGCTGCAGCCTGAGCCACCAGGACTGCTCCCTACCAGGCTCGTACAGAGGGAGCATGCAGAGGCCCTGTCTGAGCGCTGGGTACTGCAGCCAGTGCAGCTGTGGTCAGCAGCAGAGCCTCCAGCAGAGCCTGCAGCAGAGCCTGCAGCAGCAGCCTGCCTGGTCCTCCTGCCCGGCTCTGCTTCAACACAAACATGTGTCAGAGACCCAGCACTTCAACAGACACAGCCACGCCCACACCGCGCCCACAGAGCCGTGGCTGCAGGGGCTCAGCGGTCGGGAGCAGAAGCCGAGCGCGTCCTGTGAGCGGAGGAAGGACCTGAGGAGCCAGCTGAGCACCCTGTTCCCTCAGAGCACAGTGGAGCGGGTCATGAACGCTTACCCAGACATTTCAGACATGTCCGCACTGATCCCGCTCATCCAGAGCTACAGGACCAGCCACATCTCCCTCTGACCCTCACGCACGCACACACACACACACGCAGACACACACACGCGCACGCACGCACACACACACACGCATTACTTGCGCACGCGACACACACACGCACGCTATCACCACACACGAGAATGAGCCCTTGGTGTGTTTTCTCATCCAAACCTGAAAGAGTAACTTTTCTAGCGTTCTGATTTAAAACCAAACTTGTCCTTGATTCTAAGCATTAAGTGGTGAACACGCAGCAGACTGAAAGCTGTTTCTTTATCCCAGTGTCCACGTGCAATGCACCATCATGTTATTATCATCTTATTATCAAGTTATTATCATGTTATTAAAGCAGCACGTGTTGTTTTCTGTTCCTGCCTCAAAGTGAGGAATCGCTCCCGTCTTTACTTTTGTAAAGGTTGCATTTCCTGTGCCTGTCAAAATAAAAACACTCAAGTCACAGGAAATGTGATGATACGTGTATTGTTATTATAATTATTATTATATGAATGCATGTGTGATGAATATGAACCTAAATCTACGTCACAGGAAGCTAATACTGGAGCTCCACGTTAACTGCCCTTCTTGACTTCCACTGCCATCTAGTGGAGAAAAGATTCCATGTGTAGTATTATGAATAAGACACATTCAGAATAGATTTTTTTTTATTGTTTTTACAAATAACTTATCTGTTACAAAGACAGTTTTCCCAGCTAAAATCAAAATCAAAAAAAAAGAAATAAAACAAAAACTTTAGATATCCAAATTATTATTATTTTTTCCATTTAATAAAACATGAATAAACTGCCTCTTCACACCAAGGTGCAGATCAAGCTGAACCGGTTTCTTTGGGTTGGAAAAAGGAAAAAATAAAAATGTTGTAAGTGCTTAAGAGACAATTCATGTACTTTTAAACGGGTTTACACAAAATCAGAGGTTTGCTTTAAAAAAGGCACTTGTACGTGACAAAAGAGAAGAGATCAATACAAATTCAATTCGAAAGGCAACATTTCACAATGTGGTAAAAATGTAACTAGTCCACAGTTAAGGTAAGTTAATGACAAGAGTAAACTTTAGAAACACCCCCATCAATACAAGCTTTGGAGGATGAATGGAGCCAAATAACAGGAGAAGAATAAGTGGACAGTCATCTTGTGCTTACACCGAGAAAAACATGAGATTTTTGCTTTTCTTTATCTCGTCTTTTATTTTTTTTGCCTCATCTGCTTGCAAGATACTGTAACTATGGCAACCTGTTGTACTTGTGTCACTGGAGCATGATAAACAGAAAGACTTTGACCTCAGGACCTCACACCACCTAAACTCACAGCCTGATTGTACTGGGAAATATTATAGTGTCTCTTTGCACTGAGGTGTTTTTGTCCCCAAACATCAAACCTACATTCCAGTTGTCAGATAACATGGCAGTTTGACTCGTTCCCTCACCCCGACAGACCGAAGGAAAAACAAAAACCGAAAAAACGAAAAACAAAGTGAAACGATTCCACTCTGCTGCATCTGCACCTCGTACACAGGGAAGTCAGCAAATGACACGAGCGATGAACGGACCCGGCAGACGTAGCTTCATGATGACTGCTCTGTTCCTCTGCTTCTGCAAGGCTTCAACTCTCACAGATCTCAAGTAAAAAGCTTAACGAGGAGCATGACGCTTATTTGTTTGAAAGAGGGAAACAAAAGAAGTTATTAAAGTCTATAAAGCTATACTTACAAGGAAATACAAGTGATTCAAAGAGCCAGGAAGGAGGCAAACTCTAAAATATGTACAGAAGAAAAGCTCATGGGGACGTTCTGCCTCCGTGTACTGTACACAAAGCATGCAACTTAGTTTCTCTGATTCACTAACTCACGACTGAAGAGACCGAGAGCGACAGCGACACTTTGACAATCTCTACAAACGGCAAACGAACGGGAGAATCCACACGGTTTCCCTTCAGAGGCTGAGTCCAGTCCCACAGTCATGTGTGTCTCTGTGTCTGTGTGTGTGTGTCTGTGTGTGTGTCCGTGTGTGTGTGTGATACTAATACTGTCAGTGGGATCAGTGAGGTAACCTCGGGGCTGCAGACGAGCACAGTGAGTCTCTCAGTGAGGTAACATCTACTTCAACAGCAGCTGTAAACACACTCCAGTCAAACCTTCAGTGAACAGCGTTCTGTAAAAACCTCAGAGAGAAAAGCGGCCGCACCGAGGCGTCACCTGTCACCTGTCACCTGTCACCTGTCCCAGCTTTAATACATGGATGGGGAAATACAGGAGGTCCTTTTCTATTGTAGGCGAGCAGAGGAGGACAGAGGAGGACAGAGGAGGACGCAGCGTGGCGCGGTCGGCTCAGAAGTGACGCGGGAACTCACACTGTTCACAGCGGTTTAAGGCGGGGTGGTTCAGGAAGGTGCAGGCGGTGCAGCTCCACTGTGTCCCCTCGTCCTCCTCATGCTCTGCAGCGGGCTTCGCCGTCTTACTGCCCGAGTCTGCCCCAGACACAGAGACAGACAGAGACAGACAGAGACAGACAGACAGAGAGACAGAGACAGTCAGTCCTCAGTTGAACCAGCAACAGTTAACAGTTAATTACCTCTGTATAGTGTCACACTTGGTAGCATGGAGTTCTATATTCCATATGATATATTCTATATTCTATATTCTACATTCTATTAAGTTGTTAAAGTGTTTCTTTAGGATTGATAGATTGTAAACGTGTCAGTGTGAGTGTGTGACAGAGATGGTCTCAGGTGGTCTGTTGTCAGCACACTTACCAACAGATGAAGTACCTTTAGGTTTGGGTGGGACAGGACCAAGGAATCCAATGTTGTCATAGAAATTATGGATTGCACTAGGATTAAAGTGTGGTCCTGTAGAACACAGGAAACACAGATTATTTACAGCTCCACCATAATATGACTGTGTTCATCAACTGTCCACTGTTATAGCATGAAGCAATAATAGCACATCATAACAAGTCTACTCCTCCTCCTCCTCCTCCTCCTCTTCCTCCTCTTCCAATTGTTCCAGCCAAATTAAACTGAAGTTATTTATTTATTAATGTTTGAACTGGATATTTGAACCATGTCTTTTGTTTTGAAATATTTTAGTGTGGATGATATAACAGCCACACATTTATGTGTGTGTTTTAATTTTTACATTTTTACTTTGGGGCTTGAAACAAAAGATGTTTGACCAAATTACTGATCAAGCTCCAGTAATGAGGCTCGTTGTTGCAGAGACAGACCCACTGATTTTATTCATGGCAGGACATCGTTGATTATTATTATTATTATTACTTTATTTCTGTTTATATTATTATTATTATTTTATTTCTGTTTATATTATTATTAATCTTTTATTTCTGTTTATATTATTATTATTTTATTTCTGTTTATATTATTATTATTATTAGTATTCTTTTATTTCTCTTTATATTATTATAATTGTTTTATTTCTGTTTATATTAATATTATTATTTTATTTATGTTTATATTATTATTATTTTATTTGTTTATATTATTATTATTGTATTTCTGTTTATATTATCATTATTATTTTATTTCTGTTTATATTATCATTATTAATATTTTATTTCTGTTGATATTATTATTGTTTTATTTCTGTTTATATTATTATTATTATTATTATTTTATTACTGTTTATATTATTATTGTTTTATTTATGTTTATATTATCATTATTATTATTGTATTTCTGTTTATATTATTATTAATATTTTATTTCTGTTTATATTATCATTATTTTTTTATTTCTGTTTATATTATTATTTTATTTCTGTTTATATTATAATTATTATTGTATTTCTGTTTATATTATCATTATTATTTTATTTCTGTTTATATTATCATTAATATTTTATTTCTGTTGATATTATTATTATTGTTTTATTTCTGTTTATATTATTATTTTATTTCTGTTTATATTATTAATATTTTATTTCTGTTTATATTATCATTATTTTTTTATTTATGTTTATATTATTATTATTGTTTTATTTATGTTTATATATTATTATTATTGTTTTATTTATGTTTATATTATCATTATTATTATTGTATTTCTGTTTATATTATAATTATTATTTTATTTCTGTTTATATTATCATTATTATTATTATTTTATTTCTGTTTATATTATCATTATTATTATTTTATTTCTGTTTATATTATCATTATTATTATTATTATTGTATTTCTGTTTATATTATCATTATTATTATTATTTTATTTCTGTTTATATTATTGGTAACCAGAGACTACATCTCTGTTAACAGTGGAGTGTTGAACAGGAGACGACACGTGTGTCACAGCTGCAGTCTGCAATCATGTCTGACATCATGCAGTACAACACAGACAGACATACACGCAGAGAGACAGACAGGCACACAAACAAACACACAGACAGACAGACAGACAGTCAGACTGACAGATTCCTACCTCTTGTTTGAAGGAGATCAATTTCTTTGGTGAGACAGTCGATGTCGATTTGCAATAATCTGTTTTTGCATCGTAACTGCTTCATTTCCTCAATCTGACAAAGACAAAAAGCATGAGTGTAAGTGACTGTGACCACGCCCCTTTCCTCAGTGAACACCACAAACCAAAGAGCTACTGAACTTAGCGACAGCAGCTAATGAACCTGCCACAGCTGTTTCCCTCCTCTTCCTCTGTGACTCAAGACAAGAGAAGACAAGAGAAGACAAGAGAAGTTCATCTGAACGTCTAAAAAACACTCACGGCTGCTAATGAAGACAAACATGAAAGAAAAGCAGGAGACATGTTTCACAAGTATGGAGCTGCTGCTGCTGCTGCTGCTCTTGGTGCTGGTGTTATTGCTGTTACTGTTACTGCTGCTGCTGTTACTGTTATTGCTGCTGCTGCTCTTGGTGCTGCTGCTGTTACTGTTACTGCTGCTGCTGTTACTGCTGCTGCTGCTGCTGCTGCTGCTGCTACTGCTGCTGCTGCTGCTGCTGCTGTGTGGACTGTGAAGTGAATCTGACAGACACTGTGTTCCCCGTCAGTGTGGGGACGTGGAGAGATATCAGCCAAATCATAAACAGAGCCTGTAATCAGCATAGTTTCAGAGTGGTGGTGGTGGTGTGACCCAGATTCCATTTGTTTCTCAGTAATAACCATAAAAACGGTTGTTGCAGTTTTCTGTTGACTTCCACAGTTAACAGCAACATCACAATGAGCTTTTTCTTTTGGAAACGATTGATGTGCCAGTAAAAAAGAGGGAAAGGAGCTCACCGAAGGAATTTGGGAGGCCGAGTTGGATCTTTCCAGTCGTCTCCTGGTCAGGTCGTTCTCCATCTCATTCACCTCCTCTTTTAGCTTCTCCAGCTTCTTCTTCTTCAGTTCCAGCTCATGCCACAGCCTCTCCATGCGTGCCTTCTGGTGGACCAATAACGCTGGACAATGCAAAACAAGGAGAAAGTATCATCAATAAGTGTCCCCTTTTGTTTTTACAAGTTCTCAAAAAAGAACTCAGTATTATACAACACTGCAGTTACTAACCCTGTCATATTCATATTAAGGTGTTACTACACAATGCAGAGGAAAAGCTAACGCTAGCAAGCTACACTTTGACCAAACGCAACCATTACATCTCATCCCTGACCCTAAAACTCAGGTCGTCGTCGTTTGTGGAGCAGCTGGGAATTCTGAATTCTCTACCTCGCTCGATCGTATCTGATTGTCTCTGATCGTCTCTGATCGTCGTCTCTGATCGTCTTCTCTGATTGTCTCTTATCGTCGTCTCTGACTCTAATCGTCGTCTCTGATCTCTAATCATCGTCTCTTCTGAATCTGATAAATTGTCTCTGATAGTCTCTAATAGTCATCTCTGGATCTCTCTAATGGATCTCTGATCATCTCTGATCGTCTCTAGATCTCGTCGATGTCTCTGATAAATCATCTGATCGCTCTCTGTCTCTGATAGTCTCTGATAAATCTGATCGTCTCTGATGTCTCTGATAAGTAAATCTGATAAGTCTCTCCTAGTCTCTAACCCGTCTCTGATTGTCTCTAATCATGCCTTTGATAGGTCTCTGATGGGTCTCTAATCTCTCTTGTAGTCTTTGATAGCCTCTGATCGCCATCTCGATGTCCTCTCTAATGCTTTTGATGGACGCTCTAGATAGCCTCTGATCGCCTCTATTCGGAGTCTCTATCTAATGTGAGTAATGCTCTAATGATGAGTAAGCTCTGATGTCTCTGATGCTTAATCTCTAGCCTCATGTCTCTAATGATGCTCTAATTAATTATCTCTGATGGGTCTAACTGAATGAAGCTCTATGAATAATGCCTCCTGAATAGCTCTACTCTGATAAGATCTCTAATAGTCTCTAATCGCTTAGGTCTCTGATTGCGTCTCTGATCGGTCTCTATAAATTAGTCTCTGATAGTGTTGAGGTCTCTATAGATCGCCGCCTCTGAGATGGCTGATCATGATCCATTGATGTCTCTGATACTAGTACTGCCGCTGTAATAGGAGGGAAGAGGTCAATGATCGCCTTTATCTGATGGTCACGAGTGTCTCTCTAGATGCTCTACCTGTAGCCTCTCTCCTCTGCGATGCTGCCGTCTCTGATGAGTCTCGTCTCTGCTCTGATGGAGTCTCTCTCTGGATCACCGTCTCTGTCTCTAATCGTCTCTGATTGTCGTCTCTGATCGTCGTCTCTGATCGTTGTCTCTGATCGTCGTCTCTGAGGGCATCACCCATTATGTTTCCCACTATTTCACAGCGGCTGTGTGACTTAGATGAGGGAAGAGTCCTAACTCCTAACTAACATCTGTGCACTCTGAGGGCATTTCCTCATCAGCAGGTAATATTGTAAAGAAATAGAGAGCCACAGCTTCCATGACATTGCTATGGTAACTTGTTGTAGAGGAGACTTTGTCCCCTCCCCTACAGTGTTTTAGTAGAAACCCAGTCTTGTCATCATGGCTGCAGACTCATCCAGGAAGCGAGTGTTATTTTATGGTCTTCAGTTCTTCCGCTGACATGAACATGGTACCGTGGCTTGTGTTCACCAGCTCCATTGAAAACAAATACACATGGCCAGGAGAGGGGGAGGGAGGGGGGCGGGAGGGGTAGTGGGCGCCACCGAGAGCTGTATGTTATGAACGTCATAACCTCAGCAGTGCTGTTAATAAAGTCACACTTTAGAGTGACAAGTGTTCATAAAAGAATGCAGAGAGAGACATTTGTGGAGTATTAGTGTGAACAGGGATGTTTGAATCTATTAGAACGAATTATGGGTCATTATGAATCTGTCAGCTCCAGTTTTCACCTCGTGGACTTACAGACACAGGTCTAGCAGCTGACCCGTGTTCAGGACCACACCTCACTGTTCTCAGCATAATTCTGAGTGTAAGGAGAGACAGGGGAACGACACACATGTCTGTGGTAACATGAGATCACAGTCGTCCTGGCAGCAATAAGAGAGTCCAGGTCACTGAAAGGCAGACCATGGTCCAGATCCAGAACCATTATCAAAAACTACTGTCATTTTGACAGATTTGTATTCTTTTTTTGTGCAGCTATTCCAGCCTTTCTTTAGTGAGTTTTCATTGATTAAGATAATGTGCTTGTTATTCTCTGCTTTAAAGTGTCAAAGAAGAAACCAGTTTAACATCAGACGTGAGACTTGGAGCTAAAAGGCTTGTCAATCAGGACCAGGTCTATTTCTTCTTAATTATTATGATAATGATAATGATTCTCTGTTGAGGTTTACAGCTTTATTCATGTGTTTCTCTGTTGTCCACTGGTGTGTGTGTGTGTGTGTGTGTGTGCGTGCTGTGGGTCATACAGAGAGCAGAGGGGAAAACACACGTCTTATTTCACGTGCCGTCACGTAAATAAGATAAATAACATATTTAGTGTTTAAAAAAGGGACAAAGTATAGACCTGTTCTGTTAAATGAGTTCTGTTGTCATCTGGCACTTGAATAGAAAATAAAATGAACTTGTCCTTCAAGAACTGGCTTTAGAATTCATGAAAATAATTGATATCACTTATTAAATGGTCAATACAAATAAATGAATGCATGTAAAACTTTGACATATAAACAGATAAACAAAAGGAAAGTGGTCTCCGGAGGGTGAGCAGCTTCTCTTAGTCGTACTCACTGCAGCGCAACTTAAATGTGATTCAGTCAAAAGCCCAAAAAAGGAAACACTAGTGCGCTCTGAGACGTTTGACTCACACCTCATGGACATGGACATACAGTGGATTATTTCCACACTGACTCAACATTAGTGACACTGAGTACACACAGCTTGGCTCATGAAATACATTAGAGTCCATGTTTTGGAAAGTGTCCTTTAAAACCACAAATTATACTTTTATAACAAAATGACTTTCTTGGCAGGAAGCAGTGGAAAAAGCATTTAGACCAACAGCTGGTCACAAAAAAACAGATAGTATTGTTTATTTTTGAAAGAGCTTTAAAACACTGCACTTAACATTTGCAAACAACCAACACAGAGTCCAGAAGAAACCAAAGAGATTCACTGCCCATGAAATCCTCGTCTGCAGCCAAGAATTCAATAGCAACGTACGTCGCAATATAACGTAGGACAACTCACTGAAACGTGCTCATTGAATAACATGCAGCTCTCGCTTCAGTGTGTAACTGTAATGTCACACACACTGGACACATAATGAACATGAACAAGTGTTAAAGGCTTTGTGATTCACCATGTCATGACGTCAACATAACAAAACTGACCTCAAACCTTTCTGCTGAGTGTGTTTCTGCAGAGTGTGTTTCTGCAGAGTGTGTTTCTGCTGAGTGTGTTTCTGCTGAGTGTGTTAATGTGTTAATGCTGAGTGTGTTTCTGGAGAGTGTGTTAATGCTGAGTGTGTTAATGTGTGTTTCTGCTGAGTGTTATGCGTGTTTGCTTGTGTGTTTCTGCTGAGTGTGTTTCTGCAGAGTGTGTTTGGGCTGAGTGTTCTGCTGAGTGTGTTAATGCTGAGTGTGTTTGCTGAGTGTGTTTGGGCTGAGTGTGTTTCTGCTGAGTGTGTTTCTGCTGAGTGTGTTTCTGGAGAGTGTGCTGAGTGTGTTTCTGCTGAGTGTTTCTGGAGAGTGTTTCTAGAGAGTGTGTTAATGCTGAGTGTGTTAATGCGAGGTGTTTTGAGTGATGCTGAGTGTGTTAATGCTGAGTGTGTTTCTGCTGAGTGTTTGCTGAGTGTGTTTCTGGAGAGTGTGTTTCTGGAGAGTGTGTTTCTGCTGAGTGTGTTTCTGCTGAGTGTGTTAATGCTGAGTGTGTTTCTGGAGAGTGTTAATGCTGAGTGTGTTAATGCTGAGTGTGCTCGCTGAGTTAATGCGTGTTTCTGCTGAGTGTGTTCTGCTGAGTGTGTTTCTGCAGAGTGTGTTTGGGCTGAGTGTGTTTCTGAGTGTGTTTCTGAGTGTGTTAATGCTGAGTGTGTTTCTGCTGAGTGTGTTTTGTGTTTCTGCTGAGTGTGTTTCTGAGTGTGTTAATGCTGAGTGTGTTTCTGTTTGAGTGTGTTTCTAGAGAGTCTGCTGAGTGTGTTAATGCTGAGTGTGTTTCTGATGCTGAGTGTGTTAATGCTGAGTGTGTTTCTGCTGAGTGTGTTTCTGCTGAGTGTGTTTCTGGAGAGTGTGTTTCTAGAGTGTGTTTGGAGTGTGTTTGGGCTGAGTGTTTCTGCTGAGTGTGTTTCTGCTGAGTGTGTTTCTGGAGAGTGTGTTAATGCTGAGTGTGTTTCGCTGAGTGTGTTTGAGTGTGTTAATGCTGAGTGTGTTAATGCTGAGTGTGTGCTGCTGCTGAGTGTGTTAATGCTGAGTGTGTTTCTGCTGAGTGTGTTTCTGAGTGTGTTTGAGTGTGTTTCTGCTGAGTGTGTTGTGTGTTTCTGCTGAGTGTTTGTGTTTGCTGAGTGTGTTTGTGTGTTAATGCTGAGTGTGTTTCTGCTGAGTGTGTTTCTTGTTTCTGGAGAGTGTGTTTCTGCTGAGTGTGTTAATGCTGAGTGTGTTTCTCCTGAGTGTCTTTCTCCTGAGTGTGTTTCTGCTGAGTGTCTTTCTCCTGAGTGTGTTTCTGCTGAGTGTCTTTCACAGTGATGGTCGTGTTGCTCACCTTGTGTGTATGCTGCATCATCAGAGCTCATGCTGAGTCTGCGAGGCTCACTCGGCCTGTCCCTGTGAGGCGACAGTGGGTCTGAGAGATGAAGGGGGTCTGGCTCCACAAAGTGGTGGTCTGCAGGAAGGCTGAGGAGGTTGTTGGGCTCAAATGTTGGAGACACTACTCCGGGGGACACAGCTGGGGGCTTATTGGGCGACACGGTGATTTTAAAAGTGTATTTGGTGTTGGGCTGGGTCACCACCACGCGCGGAGAGGAGGCGGTGCCTCCCCCTCCCACAGAGGCACGAGACTTAGGCGGGTGGTGGTGGATGTAGGCCGGGCCCATGCTCACTTGGCCTCCCATGTTCCTGGCCCCTGAAGAGCCCTGCAAGGGAGTGTTGGCTGAGATGTAGAGTTTTGGAGGGTTCCCACCCCCACCATAGTTACTGGAGGCATTGGCAGAAATGTAAAACTTGGGCTGGGAGCGGGGGCCGCCTGAGGCCACGACAGCCTCCTCAGAGGGAGTGATAGCAGCAGTAGGTGGGCTGGCAGAGATGACAACAGTCGGCTGGCTGCGGCTCAGGCCTGGGCATCCAATTGACAGAGGGGTAGTGGGGACAGTAGCCACCCCAGTGGAGGAGGACGTAGAGGAGGGACAGGAGGAGGAGGTGGAGGATAAACGCGGACCACTGCTAGTCCGCAACACAGCTGTTGTGGTTGTGGAGTTGCTCCTTTGAGGAGATTCAAGTTTAATCTCTATCTGATTCTTCCTTGGACCAGTGGAGATGTTCTGGATGTTGTACTGGCTGATGGTAGAGGAAGGGGGCATGACAGAAGAGGAGGAAGAGCATGAGGAGACACCAGAGGAAGAGGCTTGGCTTCCAGTGGGAAGAATGGAGGGTGCCTGTGGATTTGTGGGGGAGCTGATGGGCATGTAGACATGAGAGGTCTGGTGGCCCTGGGTCTGGTGCTGTGAGGTATGTGAAGAGGAGGCGTGCTGAGGGCCGGACCAGGAGCCGGACAGGGAGGAGGGGTGTGTGATCTGGTAGATCTGCTGCTGAGGCTGGGACGTGGGGCTATACTGGGCCCTGCTTCCCTGCTGCTGGTTCTGCCGATTTGTACCGGACTGGTAGGGCCTGATATAGATAGAGTTACCCTGTGGACTGCTGAGGCCCGACTGTGGCCCACCATGTATGTGCAAAGAGGTGGGGGTGTTGCGGCCTGTCGGGATATTGGGAGCTAGAGTCACTGTAAAAGGGTTGTAGCGTGGTGTCTGCTGGGCACTCAGAGTTGCTCCTTTGACACCCAGAGGATAAAGTCCAAGGTGTTGTGGAGGCTGTGGTTTGCGCGTGGGTTCCATCACACCAAATACATTAAGGCTGGAGGGCACCTGCACTGGGGCTGATTGGGGCTCTTGTTGAAAGAAGTCACTATTGGGAGCCTGGCTCGTCTGGAGGGGCCCGTCACTCTGGCTGTGAGCCAGAGTCCGGCTGCCGTTCATTCTCAGGCCGTCCTGAACTGGGGCCACGTGCACATTCTGAGACTGCAGGCCCAGGTTCAGCTGGGTCATGTGATTTCGGAGCCGGGTGAAGCTGGGATCGTCAGAAAAGCTTAGGTTTCCTTCCTCGCTGTACAGGTAGCCTGGACTGACTTGGGACAAGTATTCACAGCAGGCGTCCAAGTTATTGTTGTTCTGAGGGAGAAAGAGAGGAAATATTATTAATGAATAAGATTCACATCTGTTTTCTGGAAACACGGATTTGAGCAAATATTCATTGGTCCTACATTGAGGACATTGACACATGAGGGCAGACTGGGCGTGACGACTGACAGGTGACACGTATCCCTTAAATTTCAAAACCCCGCAACAATTACAAAAAAATCAGACTGCTTATTTTCACGCATATCCAGTTACAACAAAGACAGGTTTAATGTTGAGAAACAAAGACTGCCTGAGGTTTTATTAGGGTTCATACCAATCTATCAAGCCACACCCTGAGTATTGTTCAGTATTGGTGACTATTTGCATTGCGACCTTCTACCTACTACATATCAAAAGTCAACTCAACTGGTTTCATTCAGTGAACTTCAGTGTGGTTCAACATGGTGAAGAACATTTCCAACATGGAATGGAAATCTGCTATCGAGCGGTCTTCCTAGTCACTCACAGGGAGAAACGTCCTGTTTCTAGTACTCAACTCATGTCTGACTACAGTACTAAGTGGCTTGAAGTCAGTCAAGTTGTAGTAGACACAGAGGTACTGCTACAGTACTCCTGTAGTAATGGAGTCAAGCCAAGCCGAGTGGTCTCTGTCTGAACCAGTTTGTGCTGTATTTTGTCTTCCTTCTGCTAGTCTCCTTCATGCTTTCATTTTTATGTGATTGTCACGACAGCCCTCCATGGTCATGTGACTCCACTCAACATGGACGGGAACATAACCATTGACTGCAGATGAACTGGGAAGTTGTGTTGTAGTCAAGACCACCTAAACCGAGACCAAGTCGAGACCAAGACCACAGTGTATCGAGACCAAGACAAGACCAAGACTTTGAGGGGTCGAGACCGAGACCGTTCTCGAGTACTACACCACTACTGGGAAGTTGAAGAGGAGTCTGAATTTTGAATTGGTTGGTATAGACCATTTTTCTGATGTTGTCAGATTTCTGTAGCGGTATAATTTCAAACATTTCACATATTGAGCAATTAATGCAGCTGTGTTCAGTTCTTTTCGTGGCAGCTGACTCAAGGTAGCTGCTCCATCTTCCTGGGCCATCCAGAACCATGATCTGCTCCACCTCTAACCTCGGAGAGAACAAACAGAGGCTCTGACAGTGATGCACTAAATGAGTTTCCTAGATGCACAGCTGTATCCATGACACGTGCACATGAGCAGAATACTCACACAGATATGAATAAAAAGTGACAGTGTGACAGAACCAGAACCAAAACTGATTATCATTTGAAAATGTGACAGAAGTAAGAGAACACACATGGAATTTAAACACAGCTGATGTGTTGTATGGTACTGCACACCGGCTGTGCTTCAGCTGTCACTGGTAAACCACTGATAACTACAGAGTCCCGGACATGACATGGTAAAAAAATTCAATAAACTGTCCCCATGAAACAGCTATGACGTGCACATGAAATAAGTATCACGTATTACATGTCATTTAGCAGACGCTTTTATCCAAAGCGACTTACAATGGAATCAAGTACAATTAGCCAGGGGTGGAATCGAACTTGCGACCATGATGTCTTTGGTACACAAGGTAGGGTCTTAACCACTGAGCCACCCCCACATATAAGGTATACGTATATACTTAATACATATAATGCCGGGGTGCAGTGGCTCAGTGGTTAAGACCGGTACCCTGTGGGGAAAGACATCATGGGCGCAAGTTCGACTCCAGCCCTGGCTGATTGTACTCAATTCCATTGTAAGTCGCTTTGGATAAAAGCGTCCGCTAAATGACATGCAATGTAATATAAAGTATAAGGTAATACGAAATATGACGAAATACTAATTAATAATATCATCATTCCTGTAAAATCAACAGATTTTAGCCCCGTCCTTTGGCCTAAATGGTTTGGTTGCACTGTTCTCACCTGCAGAACACACTGGGAGACAACACCCTCTGGGACTTCAGGGAACTTCTGGCGCAGGTCTTGCAAAACCTGAATGTCAATCTGGTGGCTTCCCTGGGCCATTCGTATGTTACCAAGACAGGACTTCTTGTTCTGTTCAGCGCACTGGGGCGTCAGTCGTGGCAGCAAGTCACCTTCATCTTGAACATTTTCTGAAACAAAAAAGGGGAAACATATCTGATAAGTAAAAAGAAAAGAAAACAAGGACTCACACACAATCTAAGCTATCTCTGATACAGTGTGGTGTACCGCCACTACAATCTTGAGGTTGTCTAATTCATTTCAAAAACAGATGTTTTTATAAATGTAAGAATAGCAGAAAGAGCTGACAGAAACATCAACATTCAGTGAGTGAGGACAGAATGATCAGTCTCCACAGATGATTCCAGGAATTCACTTTTATTTCTAAAGCTAGAGTAAAGAAGACAGACCTGCAGGGCTATTTACACACATAACTCTTTATTCATCCGCTCAATCTAAGTTTTTGTACATGCCTTCTGCACAGTCAGTGCAATTTGTCAATTATTATAAGGTGCAACTGCATCGACCTCTGTGATCCTGTGCTTCATGTTATTCATGTTGTTACTGTGGCTGCTAGTATTTCTGTCACCATATGGTTAGGTACAGCATGTCACATGCTGTCCTTCCTGTATCTCTATTACTTAGTAAAACACCAGTTACACTAAACACACACATTCAATGTAACCGTGGCCCCTTCAGAACTGGCATTAAATGCCGTTTCTGTGATTGGATAGTGCCTGACCACCAAGTACAGGTGTAAATACACCTGAGGCGAGTTTTTATTCAATCTACCAAAGCACTTTGGGAGGTGGTTGGAGACGCACTGTAACCATATTGAACAGAAATGGATGTGCAGTGAGTGTCCAACGTGTCTCCACTCCACCCTCAGCAGACACAAAGCTGTGCAATCTCCTCTGCTTTTGTAAATACATGTTAACAGCAGGTGTACATGCATGAGGTGAAGCACTCTCCCATCACTAAATGCATTCTGATTGGGCCCTCGGGGATATGGCAGAGTCAAAGTCAATATCACAGGACAAAACAAGACATTTAAAGATGTTTTGGTAAAATCGATCGCCATTTCATGCATTTAAGGGACAAAACAGCTAAGACAAGATTCAAGAGATTTTTCAGTCATGACAACAGTTATTTGCAGTTGCAGCCCAGATGTTTAATGTAGGAGTTTGTGACAGTTGTTCAACTGCTCCTTCTGTTAAGTCAAATCATCATACAGTAACAAATGTAATACATGTTCCACAGGGAAGAGAGTGTGCTGACTGAGAAGCATCACTGTGGTTTCTACTTTTTAGTCTTTGCTTACTGGAGATAAACCTTACACTTAACACCATGTATTACAGTACAGTTTCCACAAAACCTTTACATTATACCTTTGCTTGACTCTTGTATTAGATGCATTTTAGCCCCTGGACCTGACAAACAATGACAAAAAATAGGTATGAATGTGAGACTGGACAGTTCGTCAGTCTGTGTGTGTGTGGCCCCTGTCCTGCGCCTATCGCCCTATGTCAGCTGAGATTGGCACAGCACCGCGAACCCTCCAGTAGATGATGGATGACCACTTGCGAGGGCTTTCCCCGCAGTTCACGGCAGCCACACGGAGGAAAAATGGAGACGCCAGACCCCGCATCTCAGTGTGCCATATAGAGCCACACTCAATCCCAATCTAGTTCACCGACTGGTGTTTCCATCAAATACTATCAGAAAGGAAGCTGTTTGACGTAACATTACATTTGAATTCATTGAATGAATTACAGGTCATTAGAGATTAGCTTGAACTTCCTTTTTGGAAGAAAAAAAATTAACAGTCCTAATAGGTCTATATAGTATTGTAATAGGATTCTTTTCTATCTGATTTTGTTTGTATCGACAACATTT
The DNA here is from genome assembly GCF_019176455.1 of Solea senegalensis. Classification (NCBI taxonomy): domain Eukaryota; kingdom Metazoa; phylum Chordata; class Actinopteri; order Pleuronectiformes; family Soleidae; genus Solea; species Solea senegalensis. Next base: position 519,655 of record NC_058037.1, read on the forward strand.
GTTTAAAACTTTCTATATTTTTTTTTACAGTATATAAAATAATAGCAGATAAAGCATGTGTGCAATATTACTTTTTTTTTTGTCTTTGAATATTCACTTGAATCTTTAAGTTTGTTTCCTTTAATATTGTGTCCATTGATATAATCTGTAAGCAACAATTTACAAGTTATAACTCAAAATTAAAATCATTTTTGAAGGACGTCATCTTAATATCGATGTCATCAAAAGTTAGTAGGGTGTTCAGCGTAAATCATGTGTGTCTGTTTCCTATTCTTATGTGCATAAGCTATACTCAGGGCTGGGTGCTGGCCAAGGCAACCTCACTCTCACTCTCTCTTACTCTCACTCACACTCTTACTCTGACTCTCACTCTCACACTCACTCTCACTCTCTCTTACTCTCACTCACACTCTTACTCTGACTCTCACTCTCACACTCACTCTCACACTCACTCTCACAGGCACAGTGCAAGCCAAGGCTCATTTACTCCTAGAAAACAGATTAGCTTCCATCTCCAAACAAATGATCGAGTATGTACTGTTGTATTTACATTTCATTACTCTATTCAGTTTCAGCACGGCACGGCTCGACTCGACTCTGTTTGGTATCATTTTCCATTACTATAGTCCTTCCTCAACGTGGGTGGAGTCATCATAGTTCAGCTACATGAAACGACCGTGACGTCGTTTTATACATGACATGAACAGACTAGTGACTAGTAAAGCAGTAGACTCCATCTTTCCATCATCTACTGGAGGGTTGTGGGGGGTGCTGACATAGGGCGGTAGGCGGGGTCACACTGTGGACAGTTCGCCAGTCCATCGCAGAGCACATGTAGACAAACAAACATTCACAACTATGGTCCATCAAATACTATGGTCAATTTAGAGTGACCAATTTACCTAATCACCATATTGCATGTTTTTGGACAGTGGGAGGAGCCCGGAGTAAACCCACGCACATACTGGGAGAACATGCAAACTCCATGCAGAAAGGTCTTCTACTATAGATCATTCAGAATCAGCTGTTATCACATAATCATCACGCTTCTTTGTTTCTTGGTTCATTCATTATTATAAAGTGAGTTTGGTTGGGGGTGTTTTCCCCTGTTTCAAAGAGCAGCGACTGCCACTAATCTTCAACCAAGATCAGTGTTAAAGGAGCAGGTGAAAAAAAAACCCAGTCATGAGAACTTGCCATGTCTTTTGTTACTCTGCCCTTCTGAATGCACTCTGTTGTTCCTGTGGGAGAGTTTTGTCTGCTCTATGGTGATCAACTCAAGAAGCAAAAAGGAGAAACTTTAACACTTGAGAACTAGCATAGTCCTGCAATGAATCTGCCAAGAAGCAGCTGTGCTTCTGTCTCATCAACATGATAAAGACGTGTAATGTCACAAGACGTCATAAAGAGTCATTAATCAGCTTTGCACAACATCCATGTGTAGATGATGACAGGAGCTGTTTGGTTACTGTGAGTGGAGAGGAGGGGAGAGACCTGGAGCCATGTTCACAAACATTTGGCAAAAACTCTAGCCTATAAATATCAGGAGCCAGATCCAAGCAGATCAGTATATGACATTAGAAGAAAAAAAAACATATTTAATAATTCTGCTAGAACTCAACTTTTTATTTCACTAATTGAATTCCTCAAAAATCAGACTAACACACCCAGATAATGCCAAATTTGTAATGCAATTATGTTCCGTGGGACCAGAGTCAGACATGTGCATGTGCCACTGTTCCAACCTCCAGCTAATACTTGGAAATAACAGTAAAAAACATCTAGACTGAGGACCAGCTTCATGGACGATAGGAAGACATAGAATGGCACTTGACATGCTAACAACTACCCACCAGCTAAACTGGAAACACATCAGTCAAAAACACCATTAGCCCTTCTGTACTGATATACTGTATATAGTGGAGATACAAGGAGCTACGGCCTTTTCTCAACTTAACTGTGCATGGTAATGGACTGAATGACATTTTCAAAAACTGGATACTCAACACTCTAGCTGTGTTTTCACCGAGTGCAACCATTCAGTTTAGTAGAGTAAGGTTGGTATTTCTGTGCGTTTCCATGAGGAATCGTACCAAAATAACCAGCCCCAACTGTTCCATTCTTTGGCACCCTTCCCTTTGGATGCCAGAGTAAGATGGTGCTGTGCGGTCAGAGTGGAACTAGACTGGAAAAACATCATTCCCTTGCAATTGGTGAAAATATCCCATGGAGGTCGAGATGAACGCCTGCCGTCTTTTCTCTTAGAACTTGACGTGTGGCTGAGACAAACACCAGTATGATGTCATGCTACCAACCCACCTACCAAGTAAAGGTAATACATGTAGAGATTGTACTGTCATAGGAAACCTAGGTGTCCTCAGCTGGATCCTAAGGGGTACGATTTCAAATAGTTTGTAAGACGTTTTGACAAGAACTTTAACCCCCCACGTTAGAAATATCAAATTCAGAATAAAAAGCAAAAGCCTGAAAACATGGTGCGATTAAGAACATTTGATGTAATTAGCACTACTTGAATCTGTTGAATGTACTGTAGGCCACTGATAAGGTTAACATGCAACAATCAATGAGTTATAACTCACTCATAAAATCACGTTTTTAAAGGATATTGTCTAAATATCGATATCCAAAGATAATAAGTCGACCCCATCCCTATGACATACTTCATTCATTCATCCAACTTTTTTTTTAATGCCTTTTATATAAACCAATTCATTCTACAGTTGTAAGGGTGATTTTACTGTCACACACACAAAGTACACCTGACAAACAGCAAGGTCAGGTGTGTCTGTCCATTGAGACGCTGCAGCTACAGTGAATACAAAGTTGAGAGTGTAAAGACAGAGATTGTATCAGTGGTGTGTTCAGCTCAGATCATCTCAAAAATGTATAGATGATTATGAAACAGGAAATGCTGTTTTAAAACTATACAACAAAATGAGATTTAAATGATATGGATTTATGTTGTGCTGAACAGTGAAGAGATTCTAGTAACCAAGTGAAATCAATGAGTTATAACTCACTCATAAAATACGTGAACTATTGGATATTTTATGAGAAGAAATGTTTGCAGCTGTTGTGGAAAACTCTGAAGCGATACAAATAAAACTGAACTGAATTGAATTGAATTGAATTGAATTGAATTGAAAATTGAAGCGCAGTAAGGTGCGTTCAGCGCTGCAAGCTTCACCCCACCCAAAGAACTTTCACAAAGTGCCTCACAACTTAATCTGTAGCATCACAGTAGGTTTTGACAAATCACAGGGCAGCTCAGTAGTGGCTGTTTCACTATTCCAACTCAGCATTACTACAGCACTACTGCCTGCTGCAAAGAAAAAACATCATCTAAAAATAAGAGCAGGACAACAAAAGCAATAAGATCTGCTTAACTTTTAAGCAATCCTGCCTAAAATGTATACAACAATGTCATTTTCAAAGAACTTGTGTTTTTCTTGCCTCTGTGTGGAAGTGAGAACTCATCAATGACTGGATGATAAAAGCTGAAATGTTTTCCATTAGATGGGGTTCTAAAACCGACCATTAGTCAATAACAACCATGTCTTTTGCAATGGAAGAAAAAGGAGATTTCTAATTAGACCATCAGACTATGGAATTCAGGGAGAAGCGCAAAACAATACAAACCAGAAGAAGACACTGCCATATGCCTCTACTTCCACTAGGGGTGCAACGGATAAAAAAACTCACGGATCCGATTGTTCCTCGGATCAGAGTCACAGATCGGATCATTTTCGGATCAGCAAAAAAAGTCTGGCACAATCTTTGGGTGAGGGAACATGCGCACAACGTTTTTTTTTTCATAAATCAATCCGTGGATCACGTGTGTGCCGAACTGAAGATATTGATCCGAACGGATCACGGCTCAGTGATGATCCGTTGCACCACTAACTTCCACTAAAATGTTTTCCATCTCCTCCTCCTAGATTAGCTTCATAAAGTCAAGAGACTACTTTACTTTTAATAGGTTTTCCTTAATTAATGTTTTAATTTGATGAGATGACAGTGCACAATTCACTAGTTGGCAGCTGACCTATTTAGAGGTCAACAGTGCGGTGAGATTGTTTCTTGGCTTCAAAAACGAAAAGGTCCACACCTCCTCACTGCAGTTACAGCCCTGCAGCTGGCCCATGTGTGGGGGAGGCTCTGAGGGAGGCAGTTCAGTTGTTGGTGTCCCTGGAGGCACTGGTGGTGGAACAGGGCCTGGGGCTGCGCTGCACTGCCAACACAGATAGAGACAAAGCTTTCATTGCTGAGGCTGTTATTCACTGTGCCAAAGCACTGTCCCACAGCCCTACATTCATCTGTGGAGGCAGTGGGCCTGCCATGCCCCATCAATGGGCTTATTCACTCTGCCAGGGTGAATGCACCTAAGAATGTCCAAATCAATTAATGCTCAACGAAAATGTGGATAAATAATGAACTGGAGCTTTTGGTAGAAATATCAGCACAACACCTAATGCATTAGCTGCTGTTATGGTCCACACAAAACTAGTTCATTCAAACAAAGAGGCTACACATAACAAGAAACAATAAAATGTCATGGCCTTCTTTTTCTCAGCATGAGAATCTTCACGCTGGAATGTCTGATTGTGATTGTTTGGGATCTTCAAACAACTGTTCTTGAAAAATAAGCAGAATAAAATTAAATACAGTGGAAACAGTAACGCTCCCAAGTGAGCTTTGATCAGAAACATCCTTTATAACAGCAGCAGTGGAGTGTCTCAGTGTTGGGTCCTAGTCCAGTCAAATCTGAACAAATAAAGGGACTAATTGGCAGAAGACACCCCACTCTCCCAGAAGCTACAGACGTGTGTGTGTGTGAGTGAGAGGGTTATAGGGTTGGGCATGTTTTTGTTTAAGCAGATGAATCGTCTCTAATTGGACATTTCACAGGCTATCTCTATCGAAGGACACTGGCTCCAATAATGTAAAAAACACATACTGGATACTATCCAGCAAGCCTAGTCTACTCCAAGACAATAAACCAAAAACAATCCTGCATATGGGAGCTACTGTGAGTACTCCAAGGTCCAAAGTGTGTTGAGTGTGGAGAGACTATAAGATGCATTCAAGGACTCTCAGAAATGTGGATAGTTCCACAAACACACAGTTCACTATCAAAATCCCTGCTGATGATACGTTCAAGGAAACTACATTACACCATTACTTCTGCAAACACACATGCAGACCACTAAACAAATGCTCATTGATGCAATTACTAAAGAAAAAGTTCAGTTCTGTGTGTTTTTAATGTGGTTGTGATTAGAGTACCACAACACTGACTGACAAGTTTCATTTTCTTTAACAATGAAGGCTGTTGGCCTGGTTTATCAGCTGTCAGCGTTTTCATGTTTCAAGGCATTGTAATTTCATCTACCTTTATAAATCCACTACGGGTCCACCTTGACTTCATCTTCATCACCTTGGTCACTTTGCTCCAGATTAGATTGTGCAGCTCCACAACCCGCTCTGTAATCCATAGTATTGTGTACTGTGTCACACTGTCTGTCCACAAGCTTGCAGAAGTCATCCAACCAGCAGAGGGCAATAATACGTTTCAATCATCCTCACTCATCTTCGTGGATCAGTCTGCAGATCACTGATTTGTGGTAGGCAATGAAAAAAGGCACCTAATGTGCCTACTGTGTGCATTTGATTTAGATGTAGGTTATCAAAAATGTACCACATTAGCACTCTCGCCTTGCAGTGAGAAGACCCGGGTTCGAGCCCCGGTTGGAACAAGGGCCTTTGTGCATGGAGTTTTGCATGTGCATCCTTGAGGAAAACCCCACGATGTCCCTGATGGCTGTGGCTTTGGGAACGGATGCCAGTCAGACAGGGTATGGACAAAATCTTCTGATTACTTGTAAAAATGTGGGCTGGACATTTAATAAATAGATACTTTATACTTATAGGTATTTTATTTAAGACAAGGGTTTAGCATTTACGACAGCCCTTGAATGCACCACACAGGCTCTCTTTTTCCACCACAACAACTTTGAAATAAAAGCCCCATGGCTGGATTGTGTCAATAAAGATGCAACGATACGTTTTCAAGAGCAACCAGTGTGACAGTTAGAGTAGCCTCAGCTGATCCTACCTTGCCATGCTTTGTCAAAAAAGTGTCCGGTTACATACATTTGCAACTTTTTCAGTCAAGCTCCAGTTCATCAAAATATGAACTGCTATACTAAAATACCACAATGAGAACTTTATTTATTGGTTGAAACATTTACATAGTGAATATTTTAACATACACGTAATAGAACCATCAATAATAGAATGATTAAATGACACCGTCTGCGATGTTGTTGTGTTGTTTCGGATCGTTCAATCAAAGTACCCTTTACTACATTGATATCTGAAGCATGAGTGTGAAGAAAACAAAATCCTGTGTTGTACAAACTAATGATGATGTGAGGCAGACTGACTGGTGGACATCTTAATCTGCTGGGACAAATACTGCTGCTGGTGGGCCAGTTTCAGTCCACATGCAACCAGTTGCTAACCACTGCACCACACTGACCCGGCAAATGCAAAACCTGAATCATTGATCTTCTACAAATCATTGTGATTCAGTGAGTCAGTGAGAATCACAGGGCTTCTGCCTCACACAGCACTTTTCACTCTGGAGGCTCATCTTAACAAAAGGCTTTTTAAGTCATCACAAAATCTGTGAGCCGCTGAATCAAAGTGATTTCCCACCATGTTAATGTCACAACCAAAATAAACTTTAAAGACAAGTTTCCACTCATGAAACAATTGCAGTTAGTTAGGGCAAACATCCCAAAACATCAGGCCAACATGAGACTATACATTTTGAATCTTGTTCACAGTAGATGTGCTGTGAAATTGAGATAATACTATTTATATCAATCAATTAATAAATCATGCTTATGACAGCATTAGTAAATAACACCTACTGCAAGGTTACTCTAAGAGAGACACTTACAATACTGTCTTAGATTTGGTGTTTTATCCGTAGTATAATGACCATATAGTATCATTTTTTCACTTTATATGAACACATCCAGAAAATACAATATGAATATGAATTTTAAAATTTATATTTTCAGAAAAAAAATCAGCTTCTACAGGTTAAAGTGTCACTATGTTGTCCTCAGTGCAGTGTAGCAACCGCAGCTATACAACTAGCTAAACTCTTCCTTAGGGATGCACGATATATCGGCATTAATATTGATATTGGCCGATGCTCGTCATTTTTTAACATATCGCCATCGGTCCAATGAGTAAAACTGCGCTGATTTTAACAACCGATGTTTATACCCATCTAATTGCTGTTTGTGTGTCGGGAAGGGGAGGCCATGCGGCATTTTTTGGGCATATGACAGCGTCAGTCACGCAAGCGCAGCACAAGATGTGTGTGTGTGTGTGTGTGTGTTGAGGAGAGAGAATGTCAGCGGTGTGGGCGATTTTTCAGGGTGTCAATAGAAGATACGCGAAAAGCATTATGCAACACTTGCAAAGTCGAGGTAATGCGAGGAGGGTTCCGCGTCAAGTCATTCAATACCACAAATTTGATTATGTCATTTGAAAAACCGCCACCCAGAAGTACACAAAACAACGGCAGGAAGCTAACGCTAGTAACATTAGGCAGCAGACAAAAAGAAAGCAGCGCAGCTGGGACTCGACCAAAGGAAGACAGTGGCCAGGGCAATAACGATCAAGGTAATGGAAATGATTGCTCTTGACGACCAGCTGAGGTTTCCGACGGTTGATAGCGCATATTGAACCCTGCAACAACCTGCTAAGTCGGCGCTACTTTTCCGATGTTTTGCAATTTAATAAATATCTGGTTGCCATAAATACTGGCAAGTTTGATAAAGTATTTTAACATGTTTTTTTTATTATGGCAGCTCTTAGTAGAGCTTGTCAGGTATTGTTTCTCATATCTGTTGTGTAGTTTTATTGTGAAGGGAAGTGGCGCGGTTGTTGTTGCCGGGAGGAAGGGTTGTTGACTTTATTTAAGACCTGGTTATTTGGAGGTAAAACATGTTTTGAAAATAAAGGAAGACATTAAAAAATTCAGCTTGCATGATTTTCATTCTGTACAAACTTTTATCATCTCAGAAACTTTTTTTTTAAAACATATATCGATATCGGTAGATATCGGTTATCGGCCATAGCAGCAATATTAATATCGGATATCGGTATTGGCGGAAATAGTCATATCGGTGCATACCTAGTCTTCCTTATAAATGACGTGAGTTGTAGTGAGCTTTAATTGCTCTTTACTCTTTCTCTTATTATACAAGGTCAGAGTGAAAACAACAAAGACAAATACAAAAATTACCATTTAGCTCTGTAATGTGCGTTTCCCATGGAAATAAATGTAAATAAAACAGTTTTAGTTAAGTTTAAGTTGAAGTTGTATTACTATGGTATTGATAGGAAGAGAAATGGAGGAGGGGTTATCCTAAAGGAGGAGTTGGTTAGGAATGTCCTGGAAGTGAAAAGAGTGTCAGATAGACTGATGAGTCTGAAGCTTGACTATGCCCCACAGGTGGGATGTGAATTAGAGGAGAAGGAAACATTCTGGAGTGAGTGAGATGAAGTGATGCAGAATATCCCCAGAGGTGAGAGAGTGGTAATTGGTGCAGACTTCAATGGACATGTTGGTGCAGGAAATCGAGTTGATGAAGAAGTGATGGGCAGGTTTGGTATCCAAGACAGGAACACAGAGGGACAGATGGTGGTAGACTTTGCAGAAAGGATGGAAGTTGCTGTAGTGAATACTTTTTTCCAGAAGAGGCATGAGCATAGGGTGACTTATAAGAGTGGATGCAGGAGCACACAGGTAGACTACATCTTGTATAGACCATGTAATCTGAAGGAGATCAGTGACTGCAAAGTAGTGGTGGGTGAGAGTGTAGCAAGTCAGCATAGGATGGTGGTTTGTAGGATGAATCTGGTGACAAGGAAGACAAAGAGGACAAAGGCAGAACAAAAGTCAAAGTGGTGGAAGCTGAAAAGAGAAGACTGTTCTATGGTTTTCAGGGAGGAGTTGAGAAAGAATCTGGGTGGTCAGGGAGAGCTCCCACATGACTGGACAACTACAGCTAATGTAATCAGGGAGACAGGTAGGAGAGTACTTGTCGTCTGGAAGGAAAGTAGATAAGGAGACTTGGTGGTAGAATGGGGAAGTGCAGGAGTATATAAAGAGAAAGAGGTTAGCAAAGAAAAAGTGGGACACTGAGGAGACTGAAGAGAGCAGACAGGAGTACAGGGAGATGCAGCACAAGGTCAAGGTAGAGGTCGCAAAGGCCAAACAAAGGGCGTATGATGACTTGTATGCTAGGCTGAAAAGTAAGGAGCCAGAGAATGATTTATACAGGTTGGAAAAACAGAGAGATAGAAATGGGAAAGACGTCCAGCAGGTTCGGGTGATTAAGGATAGAGAGGGACATGTGTTGACAGGTGCCACAGAAGTAATGCGAAGATGGAAGGAGTACTTTGAAGAGCTAATGAATGAGGAAAATGAAAGAGAGCAAAGGGTAGAAGAAGTGACTACTGTGAACCATGAAGTAGCAGAGATTAGTAAACATGAAGTGAGGGGGGCACTGAAGAGGATGAAGAACGGAAAGGCAGTTGGTCCTGATGATATACCTGTGGAGGTATGGAAGTGTCTAGGAGAGGAGGCAGTAGAGTTTCTGGTTAGACTATTCAACAGGATCTTAGAGAGTGAGGGGATGCCTGAGGAATGGAGAAGAAGTGTGATGGTGCCCATTTTTAAGAATAAGGGAGATGTAACTATAGAGGAATAAAGTTGACGAGCCATACAATGAAGTTATGAGAAAGAGTAGTGGAAACTAGACTGAGAGCAGAAGTCAGCATTTGTGAGCAACAGTATGGTTTCATGCTACAGATGCAGTATTTGCTTTAAGAATGCTGGTAGACAAATACAGAGAAGGTCAGAGGGAGCTGGATTGTGCCTTTGTAGATCTGGAAAAAGAGAGAGGAACTATGGTACTGTATGAGGAAGTCTGGAGTGGCAGAGAAGTATGTTAGACTTCATGTAATGTAATGTAATGACTGGTGCAGGACATGTATGCCAACTGTGAGACAGCGGTGAGGTGTGCTGTAGGTGTGACAGAGAAGTTCAAGGTGGAGGTGGGACTACATCAGGGTTCAGCTCTGAGTCCCTTCTTGTTTGCGGTGGTGATGGACAGACTGACAGATGCGGTTAGACAGGCATCTCCATGGACTATGATGTTTGCAGATGACATTGTGATCTGTGGTGAGAGCAGAGACCAGGTGGAGGAAAAGCTCGAGAGGTGGAGATATGCTCTAGAAAGGAGAGGAATGAAGGTTAGTCGCAGCACGACAGAATATATGTGTGTGAATGAGAGGAACCCAAGTGGAACCGTGAGGCTACAGGGAGTGGAGATAAAGAAGGTGGAGGATTTAGGGTCAACAGTCCAGAGCAGTGAAGATTGTGGAAGAAACATGTTAAAGCTGGTTGGAATGGGTGGAGAAAAGTGTCAGGGGTAATAATGTGTGATAAAAGAGTATCAGCCAGAATGAAAGGAAAGATATACAAGACAGTGGTGAGACCAGCGATGCTGTATGGTCTAGAGACAGTGGCACTGAGGAAAAGACAGGAAGCAGAGCTGGAGGTAGCAGAGATGAAGATGTTGAGGTTCTCTTTGGGAGTGACGAAGATGGATAGGATCAGGAATGAGTCAGTCAGAGGAACAGCACATGTTAGATGTTTTGGAGATAAGGTCAGAGAGGCCAGAATGAGATGGTTTGGTCATGTACAGAGGAGGATGCTGGGGTTGGAACTGCCAGGCAGGAGGTCTAGAGGAAGACCAAAGAGAAGGTTTATGGATGTAGTGAAAGAGGACATGAAGTTAGTTGGTGTGAGAGAGGGGGATACAGAGAACACGGTGAGATGGAGGAGGTTGATTCACTGTGGCGACCCCAGAAGGGAGCAGCCCAAAGGAAAGAAGAAAATGTTTTTAGTTACAAATAAATCAAATACATTTTTCATGTAAACAGTACATTTTAACATTAACTTATGAACGTAACTATGAAATTATTCACTTACGACGTTGCCTCTGTGGCGTTTACAGTGATGAAATGCATGCAGTTGAATACAGAAATTATTAACATAAACACCTGTGAACCAGGAACATCCCGGCTCGAAAATGGCCCTTCAAAATAAAAGTTCTTTCAAAATAAAAGTTCTACCTGAATTTATACCTGAAAGGCAACACAGTCACGTATTTAGTGTGAACGTCGCTTACACTTGCACAACCCTGACTCTTAAACGGGGAGTGGAATAATTAATGTTACTAGTAAAATCAAAAAATATCTGATGTGAAAAGGAAGACATGCTTGATCATTACATACATGTTATGTGAGTTAAGCTCATTGACAGCTTGTTAATATATAAAATCTACTTTGAAAATGTAAATGATGACAGAATTTGACGGACAAAGAGCAACACAAGACTTTTGCACAGTACCTTGTTCCAGGCAATGCCTACAGAAACCAAACAAACGAACCAACCAACCAACCAACCACGTAACAGTGCCATGAAGCCTGGGCCTCACAGAACACACCAAGCTAAGAGCTACACTCCCAGACACAGTGCTCTGCTTCTTTTAGCAAAAACTCTTCAATATTGCAGCCTGCAGCTGGTAGTTGATTGAAAGCAGGCAAAGGCACCAGGCATTCCCCAGGTTGACCAGCCCCTCCTTGGGCACTGTGGGAATGGGAGTTCTTAGAAACATGTAAGAGCACCTCTGTACTACACTCTGTGAAGTAAACAGACTTCCAACTTTTCACAACTCTGAAATGGCTCAAAAGCCACAAGCCAGTTGTGTTTGTCCTGACTTTACAAGGAAGGAAGAGGAGGAGTGGGGTATTCAGAGGAGGTACGTAGAAATGGTGCTTGCTGCAGCTTGCTTCTCTTCTCTCAGATACTCGCTGGCTCAGGTCCTCCCCTTCTCCTCCTGTGTGGGTAACAAACTACCGAGTGCAGCCAACAGCTGCTTTCACCTGCAGACACTATAGCCATGAGCTTTTCACCCATTAACAGGCCGTGTCAAAGGTACAACCAGAATATAGCAATTCCCATACTCACCAAAAACAATGGTTACACTTCTCATAATAATAGTATAACAGGTCTCTCAGTCAGCATTTTGTACTGTGCAGCAGGGAAGGAAACAAGAGTAGGCTCTGGGCAAAATAACTTGCCCTCTTCAAATATGCATGACATGGGCTTTTATTGCCCCATAAAATAGATAACTGGATCGATAGATGGCCAGCTAGGCACCCTTGCACTAGGGCTGCCCCTGACCAGTTTCTCAGTCGATCATTAGTCTTCATTTGAGGACATTTGTCAGCTAATCGTCAGCAAGTTGAAGATTTTTATGTTTAAAAAAAAAAGTCAGCAGCACATCAGCCATAAACACTGACGTGTGACCACACTTCCTGTGTCTGCCCTTTCAAATTTAAAGCATGCATGGTTCGGCCATATAGGTTTTTGACAAGAAGCAGCTTACAGTCTTGTCACAACATTTATCTGAATCCACAGTCATTTTTTTCCAAGATGGGGTTGGACTGCAGTGTCAATTCTTCTCCACCACATACCAGGCTGTTGATGGGGTTAAGGTCTGGACTCTGTTATGACCCATCTATGTATAAAAATGGTGACTCATGCTCTCTGACCCACTCTGTCACAATTTGAGCGTGATGAGTCCTGCCATTGTCATCTTGGAATATGTCTAAGGGGCCGTCCACACAAAAATGAGCGTAGGTGAAAACAGTATTATGGCAGCACTGTTGAAAATGGGAAAATCTCTGAAAACACCACCCTTGCAGTTTCATGTAAACAACAATACACTACTTTGGGAAAACGATGATGTCATAATCCCACCTCTCTTTTGCACTTGCATTGATTGTCTCTTGATCTTTGTCACAGTCTTCTTCTTGTGTTTGGAGTGTGTTGATATTATATATTGATATTAACTTATTTTCTCTCCTAAGCCAAAGTGATTACAATGTATGCATTATTTTAAAATAACCTGTCTGGCTTTATAGCATCACTACAACACCATGCACAGGTCATGTATCATGTATTAAGTATTCCAGCATGTGGCTCATTCTCCAACACTGCCTAATATTAAAAATATGCATCTATTTTTTTGATTGGCTTCTGTAGAACTATGCTCCCATCACGTTAACTAACTAACTAACTAACTAACTATTACTATTATAACTACTATAAGTATAACAATTAACTATACCTGTGGAATCCATCTATTGATGTAAGGAACATCTGTCTGGAGGACAGAGGCTTACTTGAACTTGGCAGGCGACTGTCTCTGGGCACCAGTGTGTGCAGTGACTATGTTGACGTTGATTGGAGAAGAAAAGCAAGAGAGAACGGAACAAAGGTGACAGTGCCAACAGTGCTGCTTCAGCCCCCTCAAACAATAGGAATAATGAATGGGTACTAGGGCTTAACAATTTTGAATAAATATCTAATATTTTGACAGGAATTACGACTGCGATACGATTCGCAGTATAATAGGGAATAGTCATTTTCATATCATTATTCTCATTTTCATCGGAAAAAAACATATTTAAAATGACAACTGTGTGATATTTGTGCAGAACACCCCCATTAGCACTTGGTACATTCCTCCAGATGAAATCAAATTAACCACAGGCTGTATGAAATTAACACGGCAAAAAGTCGACTTATCAAAATTTGAGTCGAACCAGAACGTATCGACTGATTAATCGACCAGTCGACCGGGACTTTACAGCCCTAATTTGCAGTAGGCTGTATTGCGATTGTAATTAATTGTTCAGCCCTAATGAGTACTTAAGTAGTTATTTAAAAAGACAGTATTCCTCAAGATGATTGCACACTCAATGGCAACATGAATTAACAGGAGGGATGAAACAATATTTGGTGTTTGGTTCAATACACAACGGCAAACAGCGGTATATTGGTACGTCTCGGCCCGTCACAGAACGTCGCGTGTGCTGTGTGATTAGATCCACTCAAGAGCAGAGACATGAGCGCAACGCTGCACTGTTCAGGCAGGATTCAGCGCAGACTACGACTCAAACGCATAGATCTGTGCTATTATATATGTTATTTATTTTTATTGTATAGTACTAAACTTTATATTTATATTTAATTTGTGTGGTTTTATGTTTGCCGTTTAATTTGATCTGATAGTGCACTATTGTTTAAATTTTGTGGTTTGATTATATCTGTGCTTTTAATTATTTTTACAATGCAATATTGCCTTTTGCTAGTAGAGTAGTTTTATAGTAAGATATCGAAACCGTACCGTTACCGTGGCCCAAAAACCGTGATGCATGCTGAACCGTGGGAAAACTCTACTGCTGCATCCCTAATTAACATCATTAACACCATTAATCAAATAAGCATAATGAGAATAATTCACATATTCACACCTAATAGTCTGCTAGACTCGGTACAATTGGGGGTTGAGCCTGTCTTGAATAAAGTATTACCCTCATCGCCTGAGGTGGCGCTGCATCAAGAATTACTGAAGGAGACAAAACAACAATGAACAAGAAAACTGGCTCATCTGTTGGTTAATGCAGGACAACTGTCTGCATCAAATCCAATGCTTTTATGTGAACATACAACACATACACGCTGCAACAATGGACTCGCACATTTCTCTCAGCTATCGTTCTACACACGTGTATGTTTTAGGCGGACCAGAGTTCACTTCTTTGGCGCAGAGCAGAGTTCAGTTTGTTGCAAATACACCTCCCCAAACAAACTGAACTTTCCGAGCAAACCAACTAGGACTCGAATTAGAAGGGTTGGTGTGAATACGACATCAGTGAATAAAAGGACCAGACAGAAAATGGGATCACAGGAAGAAACAGCTGAAGTCACTGTCTAGCAATGATGAGCTGGTGTTCAGTCATTTGTATTAATAAAAAGAAAAGAAAGATAGATATTAGGGTACAGGCAACACTGAAAATGAGAGGACAGGTGCACGATTCAGGAGTTTAAACTCTGCCACTTCTCAGCTTCAGGTCACACTTTAGGATGTCTGATTTTACAGATCTGAGGAAGGTCATGTTTGCTAATGAACAGTCACAGCTGTGCAGATGTGCTTATTTTCATAACATGCCATCAACAACATTCTGATTGTTTAGATGTATGCCTCTCAGAGGCAAGCTTTGGTCCAAGAAAAAAAATAAAGGCCACATTATTACTCAGTGTGAAAGCTGTATTGACTGTATATATATATACACACTTAAAAAAATATCACCATGCCAATAAATAATAAAATCCCACCATACATCCGGCCTTCAAACAAATTGGGTTTTTATTTGTTTTTTAAAAAATAAAATAAAAAAAAAAACCCATATATTCGCACAGTGGCACAATCCAAAAACAATCCAATGAATCCTTTGGTGTCTGTGACCTTCAATTCGGTTCAATAATAGGTATGGACAGATGGTCGTGGCGTTAAAGGATGAAAATGATTAATATGTATTTCAGGAAGAGGGATGAGCACAGTGTGACCTATAAGAGTGGAGGAAGATAATATAGTCGGGGTGGGAATCTTTAGGTGCCACACGATTCGATTATGATTATGATTCGGGGCCAAGATTCAATTATAAAATTATTATCGATGCATCTCTTGAGTAGGGACGCACCGAAACCGATTATTATAATATTATTATGCCAATTCTGTACCATTGTTTTTTTAAAATCTAATGTTGTTGTTATGGCTGAGACTGTGTGTACTTCCTATATTATATT
Source organism: Solea senegalensis (assembly GCF_019176455.1). Taxonomy (NCBI): domain Eukaryota; kingdom Metazoa; phylum Chordata; class Actinopteri; order Pleuronectiformes; family Soleidae; genus Solea; species Solea senegalensis. The sequence goes on from NC_058037.1 coordinate 535,493, forward strand.
ATAGATTAATATTCATATTAGGAGTATCTCATCGAACATATCAGACGAGGATGCCTGTCTGTCTCACCTGGTGCAGACAGACAGGCCTTTTGTTGCTTCTCCCTCTCCTAGTGGACTCTCTGTATCTAACGCAGCCTGGATCATTTTTATCCCCACATCCTTATAATGATCTTTATGATGAGTGCAGTCGTGATGAAGTGCACTTAGTAAAACTTTTCATTGTTTTCACTCAACCTCTTTGTGTAGAAGTCACGTTAGGGCTGCAATTAAGGGAATAACAGATGCATCAGATGAGCTGATCTCTTTAGCTCAGTGCTCAAAGAGAGAGAATGTTCTCTGGTGTGAAGTGAATGTTGCAGGGAGTTCATAGTATGAAGTTTTTGTGCAAAGAGACTTTCCAGCATTTAATAGGTGCTGTTCCTCACATCTTCTTGGAACTGTTTTATTATTATGTATTATATTGTTATTAAACTGATCTTGGACAGACTCTAGGCGGGCATAGAAAATCACACTTTGTTATCAAGTGAATCATGATCTCAATGCTAAACATTTTTTTTCCACTGAGTGAAGCTGTCAAGGTTTATTCTGTATATTCTGAATAAAAATAAATAATCATGATGGATTAATTGAAAAACAAACAAACAAATGAATGAACGAATGAATGAATGAATGAATGAATTAAAAAAGTACATGATATTGCAGTCCTACTTGTTACTGAACTACTGCTCAGCCCTAAACTAGAATCAAATAGTTGTTTGTGCTGTGTTGATCCAACTGTACAGTGTGTGCATTTGTTAGCACCAGACATCATCTGTATGTACAGTCCCGATAACAAGCACTTGAACAGGAGGGTATGACTTTAGGCAGAGAAGCAGCTGTGACTGTGAAACAATTGTCTGTCTCCACACAGCAGCAGACATTGCTCTCTATTTAACTTCCCTTAGGTAGAACATGTCATGAGCTTAAAATAAAATCCTCAGCTAAACGAAAAGCCTTGTCCTAAACCACTAATCTTTTTATTTGCTTTCCTCCGAGAAAACTTTAAATTAAAAATGGGTGCGAGTAAAAATGATTAAATAAAAAGAGGAAGTGTGTAGCATGGCATGGCTGAGTGGACCACAGTAGTGTTTTCCTTGCATTGTGGAAACATTAATAGCCAGATGACCCAACACAGCCTCTCATTGAGCAGATACTGTACAATCTTCAGTATAGATACTGTATGTTACATGACAAGGGTGTTTTTTTCCGTCAAAACACCAATGCCCAATCATGTCACTGTGTCTATTACTTCCACACCTTATTGGAGCAGTGCTCTTGGAAGGAGCCAAACGCTTTACAAAGTGTTGGCATTTGCTGCAAGCAGTGCACTCTTCTTCCAAATACTGCCACAGGCCTAGAGGAGGGTGGAGAATCTACCCAGCCAATCCAACACCAGACAATGTGAGAGAAAAACTGTTATATAAAGCAGCTTGAATGCATGTCTGAGCAGTTAATGTCACAGGATGGCACAGAGTCAGTAAAATAGAGCAACAGAGCCTGAGCAAACACTGAAGAGCTTTTGGCTTTCTGCTCCACATAATGTTATTTATTGTTCTCATCAGTGGACGTCTTGGTGGATTCTCATGCATTTGGACAGCCACTAGGACAGCTTTCATCCCTGTCCAGGAAAGTCCACAGATCTTCTTCCTAAAAACAACATGCTGCAACAACAAGGTGTGTCTGAAAATTCTGAATGCAGGATGCAAAGCACACTGATTGCTGTTTAGTGAACATAAGGAAAAGAGAGACAGACAGACAGACATAGGGAGTTTCCTTCTGTCCTGAGAAGGGTGACACATACAGTGAAGCAGATCATAGTCACATTCCTTTAACCCATAAACCTTCTTTCACTTCAACGATTAAGAAATCAATGGCAAACCGACTTCTGTTTCAGTTGCTGACTAGAAATGGTAGAAATTATTTTACTTAATTAGACATTTCAACAATTATTATTTCCTTACTGCTAATTTTGAAGGATGAAAACCTGAGCGAACATAAATGTGAATGCTATTTAAGGTTGTGGCAGGTGTGTTTGATGACATTAACATCAAGCATTTGTCCAAGGCTCTCAAGTAGTTCTATTGCTCCTGAGTCACGACCTGAACTTCCTACAAACCATTTCATCATTCATAAAAATGGATTCCTGAACTAATCTAAATTTAGATGGAATAAGATTTGTACAATATTTTCAAATAACCTGTAATGACGTCATTATACACATGATTTTGATTTACAAATCCATGGTTTAAAGCCTGAAGCTAGCCATCCGTGCCATCGGTATTCATGAAATGCGCTTGCGCACGTCAGTGGCGTACTCCCATCATGCCTTTCGCTGTTTATGGACGCGCCGAGCAAGTCGTTCACTTAGCCGAAAGGCATTATGGGAGCAACACTACTGCGTATGCTCTATGGAAATAAACCAGGAAGTCAGAAACTTTTTTGGCATGTGCACTGGATGAGCAACTCCATAGGAATGAAGGGAGCCAAAGGGGCGGAGCTCTATCCAGTTCTTATAATACATTCATGCTCTAAGCCTGTGACAACTTCCGGTCCATTGAGCTGTCACTGCAAAACTCCAGCCAATCAGCAGGCAGCTTCCTAAGGCCTGCCCACAAACACAAAACCATGGTGCAAAGAATAAACCAGGTACCACAAAGAGAATTAAGTGTATTCTCAAACAATAAAATACATTCTGAATGATAAAATCAATATTTCTTTGCTTCTTAAAAAGTCAGTCATCATCTAACCGCTTTATCCTCCACCAGAGGGTCGCGGGGGGTGCTGTGCCACTCTCAGCTACATCGGGCGATAGGCGGGGTACACCCTGGACAGTTCGCCAGTCCATCGCAGGGCCACACACAGCTAGAGACAAACAACCATTCACTCTCACACTCACTCCTACGGTCAATTTAGAGTGTCCAATTCACCTAATCCCCACATTGCATGTTTTTGGACTGTGGGAGGAAGCCAGAGAACCCGGAGAGAACCCACGCACACACATGCAAACTCCATGCAGAAAGGCCCTTGTTCCAACCGGGGCTCGAACCCGGGTCTTCTCGCTGCAAGGCGAGAGTGCTAACCACCACACCACCATGTGGCTCGCTTCTTAAAAAGTGTAGTTTGAAAATATTGACACAAATCTAATTCCATATTATTTCCAGTAATTCTAAGAGCATGTGGGGGCACAGAGATGTGTCCTTGGACAAGATACTTAAGCAGCAGTGTGTGAATGGGTATGAAAGATGTACTGTATGACAGCGTGAGTGAATGGGTCATTAGCAAAACTGTAGTGTGAAGCAGCTTTGAGTGGTCATCAAGACTACAAAAGTGCTATCCAAATGCAAACCATTTAGCATTTAACCAAATAAAGCACAGTGTGGAGGTGCACTGTAGTCATAGCTGAGATGATCAGTGTGTTGGACAAGTATAATTACATTTACAGAGTACAAATCATTTCAAGTAGGACGGTTCAAATGTACTGACTTTTGCACCCAGAAATCATTCTATTTAATGGCGCTGCAGGACAGATGTGCATACAACTTCTTGAAGGTTAGCGAGAGAGCATCTTCTGACGCTCAGCAAAGAAATACAGTACTGTGCAAAAGTGTGCACAGATTTGTTGTTTTTGCAATACTACCATGGCCATACAGGATCAATATTTCTCAATCACTGATTGAAACACATCCAGAAACTTCAGGTATGTGGTGTTGAATATAAAGATGTTTTGCTCTGCAGACATGGACGAACCTGCCGTAAGTGACATGCTAACATCAGGGTTAGGGTTGGCACTTTTCCATTATATAGTTACAGCACTACACATGTGATATTATACTTAGTATTAGAACTGGACATCAATTTAAACAATATATTACAAAATGCAACTGAATTTATGTAAAAGTGTGTAATGACAAAACACAGTGAAATACCATCAAACATACCACAAAATGAATCGTGGGGCCAGTGAAGACACACAGCTCTAGTGTGCAGTTTCAAAATAAATCTTTCTACAGGTTACGGTGTCATCCAAGATCTCCTCACTGACCATAAGCTTGACTTTCTCTTTTAAACAGAAACTTGGCAACAGCCTAATGACTTCTACGCACTCAACGAATCCACTCCTCCCGGTTTTTTTTACATCTGCCGTCCCCAAGGCAACGGCCATGGAGGAGGTCTCGCGGTAATTCACAGCGAGAAGTGGAAAGTCCTGCCCGTCTCTGTCCCTGCATATAGCTCATTTGAATGCCTTGTTTTTAAGCTTCCTGGACCCTCACCAACCATCATCGCTCCAGTTTACAGTTTCTCACCTAATTTAATTCTGCTGGGGGACTTCAATATACACATGGACAATACCAACCTGCCTCTCACCAGAGACTTTGCACCCTGTCTGGGCAGTTTTGGAATACAACACCTCATAGATTTTCCCACCCACATTAAAGGACACACACTGGACTTAGTCTGCTGCTCTGGTCTCACCCCCTCCAAACCCACTGCTGATGCTTTCCCTGTAACAGACCACTTCCTCCTCATCAAATCCCCCCCCCGTCTCATTTCATTTCGTAATATCAAGGACATTTACATCGACACTCTCTGCTTCAATATTGACAGTTTTCGGATCCCGGACTCTCTCTCCAACCCCGATGAACTGGTCACTCTTTATAACGCCTGCCTAACCAACACTCTCACCTCTCTCGCCCCCCTGAAAACCCTGTCTGTGTCTTTTTCTGCATCTGCCCCCTGGTTTACCCCCGAGCTTAGGTCCATGAAATCCAAAAACCGACAGCTTGAGCGACTACACAAAAGAACCATCCACAAGGACATGTACACCACCTATATAACACGATATAAGGACCTAATCTCACAAACCAAAACCAGTTACTACTCCGGCCTCATCCTCTCCAATGAAGAAAACTCAAAAACCCTCTTCTCTGTTATGAACAAAATCCTCCAGCCACCTGTATTCCACAGAAACCTGCAGTTCCATAATGGACTATTTCAACCAGAAAATCATAACATTCATCAGCACCTACATCACAATTCTCATCCTCCTTGATCTGAGTGCTGCCTTCGACACCATCTCACACCCCATCCTCCTCAGTAGACTCTCCTCCATTGGCCTCTCCCACACTCCCCTCAGTTGTTTCCACTCTTACCTCACAGGCCGCACTCAGTTTGTACAGCTCAAATCTTTCACTTCAAAACCCTCCCTAGTCACTACAGGTGTGCCCCAGGAATCTGTCCTGGGGCCCCTTCTCTTCATCATCTTTCTCCTCCCCCTCGGCCACATCCTCCGTAAATTCAATATCCAGTTCCACTACTTCGCGGATGACACCCAGCTCTACCTTTCTTGTAAACCAAATTCCTCACTACCACCCCCCTCCCTCACCTCTTGTCTCTCCGAATTAAAGACCTGGTTCACCTCAAACTTTCTTAAATTAAACTGCAATAAAACTGAAATCCTCCTCCTTGGCACTAAATCCACACTTTCCATTCCACGCTCCATTCCTCTCCCCCTCCCTCCACTAGTTCTCTGACAATATCAACATGGCAGCGTGCGCGGAAAACAGCGAGAGTGCCGTCACAGGAAGAGACGTCCGACAGAAGGATCGAGCCGAACACTGTCCAACTGTAAATCAGTTAAAAACACTTAGGGACAGCATCGCTGATCGCCAGTGGCGAGTGGCAAGCTGCATAAACTGCTGCTGTATGTGACTGTATCAGACAGGGTCTGTGCTCCGCCTATTATCGCCTATACTTACACTAAGGGGGACCATGAAAAAAGGACTGAGTATTCTTTTTCCACACTTGTGGAGCCTCCAGAGTCCCAAATATAAGTATTAAAATGGTTAAAAAGTTGATTTTGCATAATATGTCCCCTTTAAGCAGCAGGGCTGAGAAGGAGGAACAAGCTCAGAACATGCTAAAAAACACTTTATGCCTATATCAACCTCTTCTGCTAGCAGCCCATGTGCTAATGGCTTTCACTGTGTGTATCACCACCAACCGAAAGTCACACACGCCCACTTCAAAAAAACAACCTGAACTATCCCTTTAATACTACAGATTTGAAATTAAGCAGTTCTCTCGCCTGAGTGAATCATCATTCAGACAAGTCTAAAATAGAAGTAATATATAAGGATAATTCACCGCTCATTCACTGAGTTGGACTTAATCCTGTTTATGGATGAACACGTTAGGACCCTTTCTCCAGTCTCTGAGATAACATAGCAGCATACAACAAAACGCTATAAATACCACACATAACTTCCATGTCCATCCCATTCCACCGCCCCACCTTCAAGAGGAAGTTTCTCACACACACCCCTATTTTTACAGCAATGCAAACACATGAACAAGCTGTGCAGTGACAAAACCACATATTTCCTACAAAGTACAACCGGTTTGTGCTCGTCTGCCCTACAACAGCATTGTCCACTGAACACACAAAGATTTGGACAGCACCATGAGACAGATAAATCAACAAATCTGTGAAAATAGATTTTATTCATTGTGTTTTTTGATGGAAAACGTTGAACTAGCTGCTGAATGGTCAGAACACAGTGAAATGATTGTGAATTATGTTTGGAACGTACATTACCTTGAGCTCACTGATTTTGCAAAGAGCAATCGTCCTCATTTCTACCTTGGTGAAGAACACACAATCTTCATTTACATGCCAGGCATTTGTAACTTTCACATCAACATGTAACAGCATTTTTGTTTGAGTGACTGAGGGATGGGAAGGTATGTCTCATTTGAGTCCCCTGCCAGACACAGCTGGCCTTAGATTCAAAGTGGTGACCTTGAGGGCGACTGCAGTTTAGAGTCTGGGTGGCAGCACTGCCTCTCAACACTTACTGCAGAGCAATTGAACACAATGAGACTGCTAGCTCTCAGGCACTTAGCCATGACATGCCAAGTATGCAGCAGCCAAATCTTCAGCCTTTATTGCCTTATGAAATGCACTTACTGTATGTCATCATGCAGACTGTGGGACATTAGCAGCACTTCTGTCTTTGGTCAGTTCATTTCAGGACCAATAATAAAAAAGCATTTTCAACCACACTGTGATCTGTGAGACTAACACAGAGCAGTGGACAAAGACTCATTTATACTGTTAGACGAAAAGCTGCAACAGAGACGTTTTATAATTCAATTTTATTTGTATAGCGCCAAATCACAACATACATTATCTCAAGGCACTGTACATAGACAACATCAAAGAGAGCAGAGAACCCCAAACACTCGGCATCAGTGGAGAGAAAAAACTCCCTCTTAACAGAAGAAGAAATCTCTGATAGAACCAGGCTCAGAAATGTGCGGTCATCTGCCTCGACCGGTTATAAGCTCCTGCTATTTCTCCAAGTAGCACCTCAAATGATTCTACTCAGTGTAACTGGTTCAGTGTTTGCTTTTTGCACATGCTGAATATTGGTTACCCATGCACCCTGCTTCAGTATACTGCAGGACCTCCGTGTGCTTGGCTGAGGAGGAAGCCCTCGGCCGGAAATGCTTCCCGCAGCTGTTAGGAGTATCATTCTCCACCTTGAGGCCAACCAAAAGACAAAAGCAGCCAAGTCATGTGACCCTGCTGCTGAGATACCATTCAAGTCATACTTGCTGCCCTTTCCCGACTTGTACCACCACAGCTGTCTTAAACTAAGAGCCATGAATTATTCTACTATTTGTGATCAGTTTATATAGTAAACATTACAACAGCCTGCTGAAGGGTCATGTGACCTATGATATACTGAGAATGATCGGAACATCTCTCTCTCTCTCTCATATATATATATATATATATATATATATATATATATATATAAAAACATACATATATATATATACACACACATATAAACCTACTGGCCCACGTGGCCAGCACAGTATCAATGAGCCTGTGTGACCCTATGACTGATCACAAGTGTTGAATAGTGTTTTCTATCAAGACTTCCCCATCCTTTGTCAGAGGTCATGTTAGAAAGCGTAGCTCCGTCAGGGAACAGTATGACTTTAACAGTTGCCCCCTGCATGTTTTTCAGCTGCAAAGGGAAGTTTGCTACATTAATAAGGAATGACAGTGATTAACGGATTGTAATTACTTAATTAGGTAAAAGCTTGTAAACAGTGGAGTGGATAAAATGCTAGGTCATGTTGATTATATCTATGCGCTTCAGAGAATGACCCTGTAGTCAATGTGAGGGGGACAGCAGAGAGGGTGGAGTCAAAGTTAATATTGATATTCTGCACTGTAGCTTTTCATTTTCTAAGATAAATTTGACAATTATTAATAACACCATCTACAGTGGTTGCATACAATAGTAAGACAAAGGGTGGTCATAGCACATATTGATCTGATTTAGATTCTTCTTTTGTTTACTCACTCTGCATTTTGTAAATTGACAAAAAATAAATGAACATGTAGAAAAAAATATATACTTGTGAGTATACATTTTTTTCAGGACACCATTGGATGCTTAACGTCCTATATTAAAGTATATGGCCATGGTTCTGGAGCCACGGTTGACCCATGTGAAATGTGTGCAGGCAGTGCTTGACTATACTGGAGCCCGTTTTGGACTGATGGGACAACTGGTTCTGTCCAGAATGGCACCAGCAGGTGTGTCTGGACGATGCCAGCATCAGTCAGGTCTGACCAGCCAAACCACATACATACACACCACAAACCAAGAGAGCACATTAGTACTAGGACTATCACATAGACCAGCTCTGTTAGAACACCTCTAACCTAGAGGAAGACCAGTGGCTTTTCAGAGGCCAAAGGCCGGGAAAAGGACTTTACCAATTTACACTGACAAGGAGTTTCCATTGATCCTTCAACATTGACAGAAATGTTAATCAAAAAGATGTACAACAGGGAGAGGGGTTTTACCCAGCATGCCCTCTTTTGTTTCTGGATATCTGTGTAGTTAGAGAAATTTATCTCAGCTTTCAAAAACATCTGTTGCCTTTGCACCCTGCAGATCTGACTGTGAGAATTCCACAAGCTTTACGAGTGTGTATGTTTACAGGGCTGTTGTGCAATCTGCTGTGCAGGGGGAAAAAAGGAATGGTTTGTTATCTTGCCTGGGCACTCAGGCACTCAGGTAGTTTGAGTCTGACATGCAAACAGTTGCAAAACATCTAACAGCACAGACTAAGAAAAGCATACTGCTGCTGCAGCAAAGAACAGCAGGGATGTGGATACAGAATCTGCCCAAAGGATGAGACTGTGATAAGACAGTCAGTCTGCAATATCCATCCTGAGGAAAACAAGCAGCTGGAAGACATAGCAACTCAGCATCTGCTCCACACACACCACCACATCGACAGTGATCCCCACCCTCATCACATTTTAATAAAGTTATCATACTAACTACCGTCACTGAATGAGCTAGAGTCTCAATCAATTTTGCTTCAAATGCAAAGAACTTCTTTATCATCACAAATGTGATCTCACAGTATCAGTATAGTAAATAATTGATCAATTGAAAAACACCAATTTACTAGTTTGACAAATGGAAAGGGAAAAGAAAATCTTGTTTGTTATGTTTCTGGGAACATTTGCTATTTAATGTGATATTTTCACATCCGCTTTTCCTCTTCTGATCATAAGGAAATGGTTGTAAGAACTGATCTTGAAAATTGATACTGCTATCAATATTTATGTTATGTCATGTCATTCCAACTTTACTTACGGTGGTTGGGAATCAGCTTTCTTTTTGAACTATCGTGTTCTCTAAATAACCCCAGAAATCATTCGAAATAAGTCAAGCAGCAGCAACCTCCATCAGGATCAGGATAAATGAAGAATGAGGACTTGACGAAAAACACAGGGCAGTCCCAGGACTGACAGTAAGTACAAGACCCAGCCATTCATCTGTGATTTAAGAAGCACTCCTCAGCACCAAATATAAGATATGGATCAATTGGAGCATCGATAAGTAATAATAGGTATCAGCATATGAAATCATACTCATCGCTGGTCATAATGTGAATCAACATTTCAGTATAGGGTTTTAATGTCTGCTTTCTCAGGATTCTTCAGAATGTATTCCAGTAGCATTTTTGAAACGTGAACAAACCGTTTATGTGTCCAATAAAATGGAGTGATAATGGAGGACTCCCTACAAGTCAATGCCTGTTCCAATGTGGAGACTGCAGTGTGATTCATAGACAAGCTGCACAAAACGGAAATCATGTGTCATAGTGAACGCATGGAATGACCAGTTACATGAGCATCCCATTCACACCAGGCATGAAAATTTGTTTTTGGTTGTCAGTAATAATAATAATAACAACTAGTACCGCAAGCGGTAATTGACGGGTTCGAGCTTGACGGCTCGCGAGTCCCTGTGCGTCCACGTCGCAGCGCGAGTCCTCTTCCTCATCTTCCGTTCATTCACCGCTTGTGGTACAGGTTATTTTCAGCTGCATCCCCGCGCAATGTCAGGCGTGTCCTTTTAAAATGGCCGTCTTCCTGTTGGGTGAAAGGCGTGTCCGTAAACGTGTTTAGGGAAGGTACCTTGACTTACATAACAAGTTTCGTGTGGATCGGAGAATGTCAGACTTTACTTCCTGTTTCGGGAGTTGTACTTCCTGTAAGGAGGTCATCCTTTACAGACATGTTCAGGGCGGGTCTGAGGTCTAACAGTGTGATTTCATCTATAAGTTGTTATTTTTGTGAAAAACAACTGATGGTATCAGAATTGAAGCTGAATTTTAGAAATAACTAGTTATTTTTGTGATAGAACATCTGATGGTATAAGAATTTAGGGTGCATTTTCTCTTTTTTCCCTCTGTTACTTTTTCTCTCTTCCCATTTTCCCTGTTTTTTTTTTCCTTGGCCCCTCTTGCAGTACCTTTTGCCCCATCTTTCCCTTTCAGAGCAGCATGAGAAACTGTAAATGTTAGATTTGATAGATTTGTAGGCAAATGCCTCCATCATGTGGCGAACAAAGGTTACTGCAATGACAAACCACTCAGTAGAGTGGATCCTGTGCAGTGTTCTTATGTCAACACCATTGAACGATTTGTTATCATATTCAGCAAGCATCATCTACCATGTGTTTTTCATGTTTTCATTCATTTTGAGTATGATACAATGAAATTTGTTAAAGTTATAAGGGAAATTGTGAACTTGTATTTTCTGTTACCACCAGAAGGCGCTGTTTTCAAAATGTACAGTTTTTGGATAAGCATCTTCAGCAAGATCCCATCATCGGTCGTCACGAGTTTGGTTAAGATCTGACCTTCCATCGCAAAGTTATAAGAGTTTGTTGTTGTAGCGAAATACCAGACGTCATATTGTCTGCCGTCAACAGGGGGCACTGTTTTTGAAAATGAATATTTTCATATAGGCATCTTCAGGGATTGACTATCATCAATCCTAGCAAGTTTGGTTCAGATTGGAATAGCATTCGCAAAGTGGTAGCAGTTTGTTTTTTGTCGCAAATATCTGACTTTGTAGTGTTGTCATGGCAACACTGTTGAACAATTTGTTATCATATTAGGCACACATCATCTACCATGTGTTTGGAATGTTTTCCCAAATTTTGAGTTTGATACAAGGACATTTGTTAAAGTTATAAGGGAAATTGTGAACTTGTACTTTCTGTTACCACCAGGTGGCGCTGTTTCCAAAATTTACAATTTTTGCATAGGCATCTTCAGCAAAAGCCCATCATCGATCATCACAAGTTTGGTTAAGATCTGACCTTCAATCGCAAAGTTATAAGAGTTTGTTGTGTGTTGCGAAATACCAGACTTCCTAGTGTTTGCCACCACCAGGAGGCGATGTTTTCAAAATTTACAGTTTTTGCATAGACATCTTTAGCAAGGGCCCATCATCGATTGTCACTTGTTTGGTTACTATCTGACCTTCCATGGCAAAGTTATAAGAGATTGTTGTGTGTTGCGAGGAATCGTGATTTTCGCCAACTTTCCTGACCTTCTTCTTGTTCGCCGTGATACTTAATGAAAAGATTTTGATACCTTTGGATCCTCAACTTGTTCACAGTGACCTCACAAAGTTTCAAGGTGATCCCATGAAAGCTCTATGACAAGTGCGTTCACATACCATTGGTGCGAAATGGCCAAAATCTGCAAAAAATGTACTTTCAATCCAAGATGGCGGCTTTCCCGTTCGTTTTAGAGCATAGGCTGCTTTGAATTTTTTGACCGTCCTGACCTAAGGAACGCGTGAGTACCAAGTTTAGTGCATGTACATTAAACGTGCTCCTCAGGAGGACAAGTTTTACGGGTTGTAAGAGTTTCGCCTTTTGTTGTGAAAAATATGAATGAACGCCAACTTTGGCGCCCCCTATCTCAAAAACCATGTGACATTTTAAAAAACTTTTAATAACTTTAGATCCTCAACTTATTCACAGTGACCTCAACCAGTTTGAAGGTGATCGAATTAAAGCTCTATGACAAGTGCGTTCACATACCATTGGTGCGAAATGGCCAAAATCTGCGAAAAATGTACTTTCAATCCAAAATGGCGGCTTTCCTGTTCGTTTTAGAGGTTCGGCTACGCTGACTTTTTTGACCGTCTGGACCTAACGAACGCGTGAGTACCAAGTTTCGTGCATGTACATTCAACGTGCTCCTCAGGAGGACAAGTTTTACGGGTTGTAAGAGTTTTGCCTTTTGTTGTGAAAAATATGAATGAACACCAACTTTGGCGCCCCCTATCTCGTACACCGAGCGACATTTTAAAAAGCTTTCAGTAACTTATGCTCGGCAACTTGTTCACAGTGACCTCACTAATTTTCAAGGTGATCGCACAAAAACTCTAGGACAAGTTCATTCAAATATCAGGTGTCATAGTGGCTGCTGTCACAAGGGGGCGCTGTTTTTGAAAGTGAATATTTTCAAATAGGTGTCTTCAGGGCCAGACTATCATCAATCCTAGCAAGTTTGGTTCAGATTGGACTCAGTTTCGCAAAGTTGTAGCAGTTTGTTTTTTTGTCACAAATATCTGACTTTGCAGTGTTGCTATGGCAACACCGTTGCGCCATTTGTTATCATAATAAGCACGCATCATCTTTCATGTGTTTTAAATGTTGTCACAAATTTTGAGTTTGATACGATTAAATATGTAAAAGTTATTACCGAAATTGTGTATTTGTTGTATTTTCTGTTACCACAAGGAGGCGCTGTGCTAAAAATGTACAGTTTTTCCACAGACTTCTTCAGCAATGGTCCATCATCAACCCTAGGTAATTTGGTTGGGAAGTGACCTTCTATCGCAAAGTTATAAGAGTTTTGTTGCCTGTGGCGAAAAATAAAAATTTTCACCAACTTTGCCGGCCCCTTTCTCGTACACCATGATACTTATTAAAAAGTTTTTAGCAACTTTAGATCCTCAACTTGTCCAAAGTGACCTCACCAAGTTTGAACGTGATCCCATGTAAGCTCTAGGACAAGTTCGTTCAAATACCGATGGTGCGATATGGCCAAAATCGGCAAAAAATGAATTTTCAATCCAAGATGGCGGCTTTCCTGTTCGTTTTAGAGCATAGGCTACGCTGACTTTTTTGACCATCCCGACCTAAGGAACGCGTGTACCAAGTTTCGTGCATGTACATTAAACGTGCTCCTCAGGCCCACAAGTTTTAGGGGGTGGAGCAGTTATTTGTCCCCGCCCACTTTCATTTTTTAACGCACATTCCCCGAAACATTAATAAACGTAAATTTACACCAGGTCTGATGCACTTGCAAAGAATGGTGAGTTTTGGGGCATGTTCAGGGCCTCAAAAACGCGATTTATTTGGAAGGCGGAAGAATAAGAAGAATAACTCTTACGATTACAATAGGGTTCTTGCAACCTTGTTGCTCGAACCCTAACTAGTACCGCAAGCGGTAATTGACGGGTTCGAGCTTGACGGCTCGCGAGTCCCCGTGCGTCCACGTCGCAGCGCGAGTCCTCTTCCTCATCTTCCGTTCATTCACCGCTTGTGGTACTGGTTATTTTCAGCTGCATCCCCGCGCAATGTCAGGCGTGTCCTTTTAAAATGGCCGTCTTCCTGTTGGGTGAAAGGCGTGTCCGTAAACGTGTTTAGGGAAGGTACCTTGACTTACATAACAAGTTTCATGTGGATCGGAGAATGTCAGACTTTACTTCCTGTTTCGGGAGTTGTACTTCCTGTAAGGAGGTCATCCTTTACAGACATGTTCAGGGCGGGTCTGAGGTCTGAGGTCTAACAGTGTGATTTCGTCTATAAGTTGTTATTTTTGTGAAAAACAACTGATGGTATCAGAATTGAAGCTGAATTTTAGAAATAACTAGTTATTTTTGTGATAGAACATCTGATGGTATAAGAATTTAGGGTGCATTTTCTCTTTTTTCCCTCTGTTACTTTTTCTCTCTTCCCATTTTCCCTGTTTTTTTTTTTCCTTGGCCCCTCTTGCAGTACCTTTTGCCCCATCTTTCCCTTTCAGAGCAGCATGAGAAACTGTAAATGTTAGATTTGATAGATTTGTAGGCAAATGCCTCCATCATGTGGCGAACAAAGGTTACTGCACTGACAAACCACTCAGTAGAGTGGGTCCTGTGCAGTGTTCTTATGTCAACACCGTTGAAAGATTTGTTATCATATTCAGCAAGCATCATATACCATGTGTTTTACATGTTTTCATTCATTTTGAGTATGATACAATGACATTTGTTAAAGTTATAAGGGAAATTGTGAAATTGTATTTTCTGTTACCACCAGAAGGCACTGTTTTTAAAATGTACAGTTTTTGCATAAGCATCTTCAGCAAGATCCCATCATCGATCGTCACTAGTTTGGTTAAGATCTAACCTTTCATCGCAAAGTTATAAGAGTTTGTTGTTGTAGCGAAATACCAGACGTCATATTGTCTGCCGTCAACAGGGGGCGATGTTTTCTAAATGTACAGTTTTTGCATAGACATCTTTAGCAAGGGCCCATCATCGATTGTCACTTGTTTAGTTAATATCTGACCTTCCATGGCAAAGTTATAAGAGATTGTTTTGTGTTACGAGGAATCGTGATTTTCGCCAACTTTGCCGCCCTTCTTCTTGTTAGCCGTGATACTTAATGAAAAGATTTTGATACCTTTGGATCCTCAACTTGTCCACAGTGACCTCACAAAGTTTGAAGGTGATCCCATTAAAGCTCTTTGACAAGTGCGTTCACATACCATTGGTGCGAAATGGCCAAAATCTGCTAAAAATGTACTTTCAATCCAAGATGGCGGCTTTCCTGTTCGTTTCAGAGCTTAGGCTGCTTTGAATTTTTTGACCGTCCCGACCTAAGGAACGCGTGAGTACCAAGTTTAGTGCATGTACATTAAACGTGCTCCTCAGGAGGACAAGTTTTACGGGTTGTAAGAGTTTTGCCTTTTGTTGTGAGAAATATGAATGAACGCCAACTTTGGCGCCCCCTATCTCGAAAACCATGGGACATTTTGAAAAACTTTTAATAACTTTAGATCCTCAACTTGTCCACAGTGACCTCACAAAGTTTAAAGGTGATCGCACAAAAGCTCTATGACAAGTTAGTTCACATACCATTGGTGCGAAATGGCCAAAATCTCCCAAAAATTTACTTTCAATCCAAGATGGCGGCTTTCCTGTTCGCTTTAGAGCTTCGGCTACGCTGACTTTTTTGACCGTCTGGACCTAAGGAACGCGTGAGTACCAAGTTTCATGCATGTACATTCAACGTGATCCTCAGGAGGACAAGTTTTACGGGTTGTAAGAGTTTTGCCTTTTGTTGTGAGAAATATGAATGAACGCCAACTTTGGCGCCCCCTATCTCGAAAACCATGCGACATTTTGAAAAACTTTTAATAACTTTAGATCCTCAACTTGTCCACAGTGACCTCACAAAGTTTAAAGGTGATCGCACAAAAGCTGTAGGACTAGTTCATTCAAATACCAGGCGTCATAGTGTCTGCTGTCACCAGGGGGCGCTGTTTTTGAAAGTGAATATTTTCATATAGGCGTCTTCAGGTCTGGACTATCATCAATCCAAGCAAGTTTGGTTCAGATCGGACTCGGATTCGTAAAGTTGTAGCAGTTTGTTTTTTGTCACAAATATCTGACTTTGCAGTGTTGCTGTGGCAACACCGTTGAACGATTTGTTATCATATTAAGCACGCATCATCGAACATGTGTTTTAAATGTTTTCCCAATTTTTGAGTTTGATACGATTAACTCTGTAAAAGTTATAACCGAAATTGTTTTTTTTTGTATATTTTGTTACCACAAGGAGGCACTGTGCTCAAAATTTACGTTTTTTTCACAGACTTCTTCAGCAATGGTCCATCATCAACCCTAGGTAATTTGGTTGGGATGTGACCTTCTATCGCAAAGTTATAAGAGTTTTGTTGCCTGTGGCGAAACATTAAAATGTTCACCAACTTTGCCCGCCCCTTACTCTTACGCCATAATACCTATTGAAAAGATTTTGATACCTTTGGATCCTCAACTTGTCCAAAGTGACCTCACCAAGTTTGAAGGTGATCCCATGAAAGTTCTAGGACAAATCTGTTCAAATATCATTGGTGTGAAATGGCCAAAATCAGCAAAGCATTTACTTTCAATCCAAGATGGCGGCTTTCCTGTTCGTTTTAGAGCATAGGCTACGCTGACTTTTTTGACCGGCCCGACCTAAGGAAGGCGTGTACCAAGTTTCGTGCATGAACATTAAACGTGCTCCTCAGGACCACAAGTGTTAGGGGTTGGAGCAGTTTTTTGGCCCGTCCACTTTCACCAGGGGGCGCTGATTTTGACATGAAATATTTTCACATAGGTTTGTTCAGGGCCAGACTATCAACAATCCTAGCAAGTTTGGCTCAGATTGGACCAGGATTGGCAAAGTTGTGACAGTTTTTTTTTTTTTGTATTTTCTACCACCACCAGGAGGCGCTGTTTTCAAAATTTATTGTTTTCGGCAATATAGTCGCCTTCAGCAACTACCCATTATCAATCATAGGAAGTTTGGTTGGGATTGGATCTTCCATCACAAAGTTATAAGAGTTTCGCTTTTTGTTGTGAAAAATAGGAATTTACACCCACTTTGGCGCCCCCTATCTCGTACACCATGAGACATTTTAAAAAACTTTTGATAACTTAAGTTCCTCAACTGGTTCACAGTGACCTGACCAAGTTTAAAGGTGATCGCACAAGAACTCTAGGATTAATTCAATCAAATACCAGAGGTCATATTGTCTCCGTCACCAGGGGGTGCTGTTTTTGAAAGTGAATATTTTCATATAGGTGTCTTCAGGGCCGGACTATCATCAATCATGGCAAGTTTGGTTCAGATTGGACAGGGATTCGCAAAGTGGTAGCAGTTTGTTTTTTTGTCGCAAAAATCCGACTTTGCATCATTACCATGGCAACATCATGTAACGATACGCCATCATATTGAGCACGCATAGTCTACCATGTGTTTAGAATCTTTTAACCAATTTTGAGTTTGATACAATCATTTCTGTAAAAGTTATTCCCGAAATTGTAAAAGTAACTTTTTTTTTTGATTTTCTGCCACCACCAGGAGGCGATGTTTACAAACTTAACAGTTTTTGCATAGGCATCTTCAGCAAGGGCCCATCATCGATCGCCACAAGTTTGGTTACGTTCGGACCTTCCATCACAAAGTTATAAGAGTTTCGTTGCGTGTAGCGAGAAATTACAAATTTTCGCCAACTTTGCCGGCCCTTTTCTCGTACGCCATGCGACATTTCAACTAACCATAAGCATCGTTAGATCCCCAACTTGTCCACAGTGACCTCCCCAAGTTTGAACGTGATCCCATGTAAGCTCTAGGACAAGTTCGTTCAAATACCGATGGTGCGAAATGGCCAAAATCGCCTCTGTTTTGGAGTGCAATCCAAGATGGCGGCCTTCCTGTAGGATTCACAGGGAAGTTGTCATCGACTTTTTTGACCGTCCCCACCTCATGAACATGTGTGCCAAGTTTCGTTCATGTACGTTAACCCCGAGAGCAGATGACCTAATAGAAGTTTTTTGCGTCAGTTTTTAGCCCCGCCCTCTTCCATTTTTTGACGCACATTCCTTGAAACACTGATATACGTAATTTTACACCAGGTCTGATGGGGTTGCAAAATTTGGTGAGTTTTGGGGCATGGGAAAGGCCTCAAAAACGCGATTCATTTGGAGGAATAATAATAATAAGAATAAGAAGAAGAATAATCTTAGCGATTACAATAGGGTTCTTGCGCAACCAAGTTGCTCGAACCCTAATAATCTTAGCGATTACAATAGGGTTCTTGCGCAACCAAGTTGCTCGAACCCTAATAAGAAGAATAATCTTAGCGATTACAATAGGGTTCTTGCGCAACCAAGTTGCTCGAACCCTAATAAGAATAATCTTAGCGATTATAATAGGGTTCTTGCGCAACCAAGTTGCTCGAACCCTAACTAGTACCGCAAGCGGTAATCAACGGGTTCGAGCTTGACGGCTCGCAGGTCTCCCTGCGCCCACCTCGCCGTGCGAGACGTCTAGCTCATCTTCCGTTCATTCACCGCTTGCGGCAGTAGTAATTTTCAGCTTAGACTATTTTCAGCGTCCATGTGCTAAGTTAGATGGCACTTCCTGTTTAAAATGGCCGACTTCCTGTTTGGTGAAAGGTGTGTCCGTAAACGTGTTCAGGGACGTTCCTTTGACTCACATATCAAGTTTTGTGAAGATTGGAAAATGTTAGACTTGACTTCCTGTTTCGGGAGTTCTACTTCCTGTAGGGAGGTTATCCTTTACAGCACATATGTCAGAATCAAGGCCCGTGAATGAGTTATGTCTGGCTAGAGGGATGATTTTTAATTACTATTAAAACCGGCTTGCACTATTATGTGCCCTCAGCACCATAATACTACAAATCCCAAGATGCACTGCGAGTGCGATCCCGTGTCATCATTCATGAACAGCATCCCAGTCACAGTGGAGGACTAAACATTGCTGTCATTTTTCATCTCCCTCTCCCCCAAATAGACAAATAGAAAAGTAGACGGTGAAAACAGGGTTTTCAAGACAGGTGGGAGGCAGAATAATGTTCACAGAAGTAAAAGGAAAGCCTGTGTGTCTTGTGTGTGGAGACAGTGTGTCGTTATGAAAGAATATAACTTAAGAAGGCACTATGAAACATGCAACTGTTTTGCACTTTTAAAGTTTGCACTAACTTCTAATTTTATTATAAAAGACAGACATTGGTGAGGATCAGAGCAGCACACTGATTTGTTTTGTAACATGCTGTTTCATTTTTGCATTTATCTTGCCATTGAGCTTTGAAGGAAAATAACATTTTGCTGTTTACCTGTTAAAAAGGAGAAGAAGGAAAAACGTTTTCAATTTGTTACTGAAAGAGCCTTGAGAAAATATTGCAACTGATTTAATTTAATTTAATTTAATTTAATTTTATTTTATTTTATTTTATTTTATTTTATTTTATTTTATTTTATTTAATTTAATGATTGAGTGCAATATAGGCTGTGGTATTGGTATTGGTATTGGTTCAATATGTGCAGTAATTGCAAGTTTTAATAAATATTTAACCCTCCACCTGTACCATTTTTTTTATTTTGGCCCCCGTGTATTTGACTTTGGCATTACTGCTTTACAGACATGTTCCGGACGGGTCTGAGGTCTCACGTATCAAGTTTCAAGTGGATACAACAATCCCAATTAGAGCAGCATGAGAAACTGTAAATGTTAGATTTGATAGATTTGTAGGCAAATGCCTCCATCATGTGGCGCGCAATGGTTACTGCATGAACAAACCACTCAGTTGAGGGAATCCTTTGCATTTTTGCCAGGCAACACAGTTGAACGATTTGTTATCATATTCAGCAAGCATCATCTACCATGTGGTTTACATGTTTTCATTCATTTTGAGTATGATACAATGAAATTTGTTAAAGTTATAAGGGAAATTGTGAAATTGTATTTTCTGTTACCACCAGAAGGCGCTGTTTTCAAAATGTACAGTTTTTGCATGAGCATCTTCAGCAATATCCCCTCATCGATCGTCACGAGTTTGGTTAAGATCTGACCTTCCATCGCAAAGTTATAAGAGTTTGTTGTTGTAGCGAAATACCAGACGTCATATTGTCTGCCGGCAACGGGGGCACTGTTTTTGAAAGTGAATATTTTCATATAGGCATCTTCAGGGATTGACTATCATCAATCCTAGCAAGTTTGGTTCAGATTGGAATAGCATTAGCAAAGTGGTAGCAGTTTGTTTTTTGTCGCAAATATCTGACTTTGCAGTGTTGTCATTGCAACACTGTTGAACAATTTGTTATCATATTAGGCACGCATCATCTACCATGTGTTTTGAATGTTTTCCCAAATTTTGAGTTTGATACAAGGAAATTTGTTAAAGTTATAAGGGAAATTGTGAACTTATACTTTCTGTTACCACCAGGTGGCGCTGTTTCCAAAATTTACAGTTTTTGCATAGGCATCTTCAGCAAAAGCCCATCATCGATCATCACAAGTTTGGTTAAGATCTGACCTTCAATCGCAAAGTTATAAGAGTTTGTTGTGTGTTGCGAAATACCAGACTTCCTAGTGTTTGCCACCACCAGGAGGCGATGTTTTCAAAATTTACAGTTTTTGCATAGACATCTTTAGCAAGGGCCCATCATCGATTGTCACTTGTTTAGTTAATATCTGACCTTCCATGGCAAAGTTATAAGAGATTGTTGTGTGTTGCGAGGAATCGTGATTTTCGCCAACTTTCCTGCCCTTCTTCTTGTTCGCCGTGATACTTAATGAAAAGATTTTGATACCTTTGGATCCTCAACTTGTTCACAGTGACCTCACAAAGTTTCAAGGTGATCCCATGAAAGCTCTATGACAAGAGCGTTCACATACCATTGGTGCGAAATGGCCAAAATCTGCAAAAATGTACTTTCAATCCAAGATGGCGGCTTTCCCGTTCGTTTTAGAGGATAGGCTGCTTTGAATTTTTTGACCGTCCTGACCTAAGGAACGCGTGAGTACCAAGTTTAGTGCATGTACATTAAACGTGCTCCTCAGGAGGACAAGTTTTACGGGTTGTAAGAGTTTAGCCTTTTGTTGTGAAAAATATGAATGAAGAATACCTGCAGATGTGGGGAGAATCATCATTTCTAACTAAAATGTTCCACTTGCAACCTCTGACACTGTTGAATATGTCACTCTGCAAAGGGTGAAGGTAAAAACACGAGAGCAAATCACATTTTTGCAGCAGCTGTAATCTGTTGTGTCCTTTGCTCTGCTGGATCCTTTCCAATACTAAAATTATCATTATCTTGAAACTTGAGTGCCTATCACTATTGAACAAACTGTTTAAATGTGAGCTCCGTCACATGTCTCCATGTTCCAGCCAGGACATACCAGTCCATTTGCAGACTAAAGTTGTATAAAAATGTTTAATATTCCCTGAGGGAGGAAAGCAACACATCTGCCATAGTCATAATCCTGAGCTCAACACTTATTCATGAATATGATGGGGGAGTTCAAAAGGACTCGTGAACAGAGTAAATGACAATATTTGAATACAGTATATTTATTCACAGGGTCTAGCTTTTCCAGCGGGTCATCAAATGCAGCTGCTGTACTGACTCAATGACAACACAAAGATAAGGAGTTAGGGCCATAGATATCCAAAGGAAATGTCTAAACATGTCCACATTTAACAGTGGAGTCTGGTGTATTTAGTGACAGTACTGCAGTGTCTGTGCTCCGGTCATACAGAAAGTACTGAACCATTCTGTGAACAAATCTTTTGAATTAACTGAGCCGAATGATTCAGCCCCGAAAACGACTGCTTTACAAGTCACTAGTTTGTGTGTCACATGTAAAACAATGTCACTGCAGAGGTACCATGGTAATGGAAAACTGGACTGGACAATTCCATGAAGTAAAGGTGGGTAAAATAAAATCAATAACCTCAATCTCATAGAATCATGTAAAGTATCATTTAGTAAATATTAAATTGTACTGAAAATAAACATTAACTGTTAGTTTAGAGAAGAAATGTTCCTCTGCTCATCCCCTCCCTTCCCTGAGAGCTACGGTGGCCTCTACCGTTCAAATGTCGTCCTCGTGATCTGTGACCGTATCATCATATATTGTATCGATCATAGACGTGTATGATAGCGAAACTTATTGTTATTTTTGTTCATATCCTGTTAGCATGTGATCGCTATAATGGTGGATCAGATTCAGCTCCGGTGGATTACTGATTCAGATTTGGCTTGGCCATAACAGGAGGACTAACTCACAAAGCGTTAAGCTTAACAGTTCCAAGTCAGACTCTCTTCGGCTTTCTCCAGCTCTAGAGGAAGTTAAACGACAGATTGAGTCATGAGTGTGTGTGTGTGTGTGTGTGCTTCAAAGCCTGGAAAACCAGATCTACATCAAGATGTTTGGTCTGGGCTCAATCTGAGGGGTCGGATAGACGCTTGTCTTTCAAAATCTCTCTGCACGCAATAGGACAGCACTACAAAGATTCCTGTAAGCCAACAAATGTTCTATAGGATGCATATGCTGTGGGCGTGCTTGTACATTCAGCAAGTATCTTCCAAAACCAGAAGAGACCATTCTCACAGGAGACAACTGGACTTCTGTCAACAGCCACTGTGCATTTCATTGATAAAGACTGGACCCTGCAGTCGTTTGCACTAACTGTGAGTAAAACAAAGAACCATGCTATGAGTTCAAATATGAAACATAAAACTATCTTCTCCATCATTGTAATGGCCTTCATTAAAGGCCATTAACTGGCCCTTTAATGAGAGCAGCGGCTCTGAGTACCTGCTGGGGGGCCCCAAAATTAAGGTTGATAAAAAAATGTCATGATAATAATTACATTATTACATGAAACACATATATAAATTAGTTATGAACAGGTCCAACATTGTTTTTTTTGTAATTATGGACCCTATCCCTCACTTCGGGCAAATTAGTTGTTTTTACCCGAAATGGTACAGTCTTCAAAATTATCGTAGTATCGAGTTAGCGCCAGTTCTCTTGTAGTAGCCTGAAGTTTGCCATATTTCTTTATCAAGTTGTTTTTGAATGGTGAAGCTGGCATAATGGCGGGTAAGACACATGACTGTGGTGATTGAAAACTGCAGGATGACACCCATGCGTGCCTTGCTGGTAAGTCTGCCGGACTGATGTTGACATGTCAGTCAACATCAGGTGTGCACGCCGCAAGGCTGACCGAAACTCAGCCCGGCTCTCGGACTCTCTCGGTGCAATCCTTGGGCAAAGGTTTGCACAAAAGAAGCGCTGCAACACCACACAGCTCGCATCTGATAACTGATGACCTCTGCGTGAATGAGGCGACGACAAAAGTCATGCAAAGTGTGCGAAAGCAGGAATCCATTCTGACCAATTATGATTAGGGCCCCCAAAAGCTTAGTAGTGGCCCTGGTGTCTTGCACGGCCCACTTAACTCTTCTCACTCTTAGACCACATCATTCAACAGAAGTGAGCTTCTTTGTCCCTGATAATGTAAACAAACTGGTCTGCCTCAGTCACTGGCTGCATACGTGCACCTTTTTCAAATGGAACTGGCACAAAGATGGAACATACTGTATTTTGTTGTTATCATTTATATTACTAGTTAATAATATAAGAATATAATTGCCATTTCAGCTGATGTCTAATTTTATTGGTCTTGGCCTTTAACATGGGCCTGAGTTCTGTTATTATTTCTATTTGAGAATATAAGAAAGATATTTGTGCTAAATTTATACTTCACATGAGAGAAACTCCGTTTAAAGTTTAAAGAAAGTCTTTGAATTCAAATATTTTTTGTGTTGATTCTACATTCATTCCATGATGTTATATAATAAGTATCTGTTTTAAGCTTCAGGTTTATTTTCATGATTAATCGCGATTAATTGCAGAAAACTGTGCGATGAATTGTATGTTTGTTTGTTTTAATCGATTGACATTTTAATATAAATATTAAGAATTATTATTATAGTATTTTCTCACCTGGCTTCAGGTTGCTGTTAAAGTAGAAGACGGCCATCATGAAAAAGGCCAGAGAAAAGGCAAAAATCATACGAGTCACTTTAGGTTTCCACATCCTGAGTCTTAGGTCGCGACCGAGAAGCCAAACCCAGCCGGTGTTCATGCGAGGAGAGAGGGAAGGATGCGTTGTGTGTTCGGACGTTGGCCGGCGGTGTCTACTTAATGACGGGCAGCAGCAGCAGCAGCAGTGACCGGGCTCGCTGACCTCTGCTGCTCCTTATCTTCCAGTACATCCTGGCATAGTCCAGCCCGGGAGTCGCTGCAGTGAAAAGGGACGGAGCGAAGACAGAGCAACCACGGAGCCGGGCGCTTCTCCTTCTCCCGCTGCCGCTGCCGCTTTGTCGGGGAAACGAGGCCGTCGACGGTCGCACGCAGAGCGACAGACCGAGGACCGTTATCCGCCTCTCTGTTCCACTGTCAGGGGACAATGTGGGGGTCAAGCAGCCGCTTGGTTTAATCATTGAACGCCCTCGGTCTGGAACTCAACAGAGGCTCGTTAACTGAGCCAGAGAACACGTGTCAAGTTTCCGGTCTGACCTTTCAAAATAAAATGCCCACAATATAGGCTACATCAGGTTACGGTAATCTTCTGTATTTGATGACTGTATTCCATGAATTAAAGTAAAAGATGGCAGATTTCCCTTATGCTAACAAAAGCCTTATTTCTCTTAAATTCGGTTTACAAATGTTGTTTAAAAGCACTACACACTAGGTACAATGTACCACCTGAAAGGTGAGTTATGTGACGATGTTGATTAAAGAGCATGATGATTGCACAGGTGAGTCTTGGACTGGTCACAATCACAGTTATTATGAGGGTTTCCACCTATCACAAATGAAAATAAAGGCCGACTAATCTAGGAAATGTATTTATATTAAAGAATAAACATTTATTCTAATGTATTAACTGTTAATCCATTAGTATGATTTGACTAAATGGCCATATATAATAAATATATTGGCTAATACTACTGTACATTAAATAAATTATTGTTCATTAGACTTTAAAAACTCAACATCCTAAACAATCAATCAAACCACAATAGTTTTATTTGTTGCTGCTGCTGCTGTTATTGTTGCTGCTGCTGCTGTTATTGTTGCTGCTGCTGCTGTTATTGTTGCTGCTGCTGCTGTTGTTGCTGCTGCTGCAAACAAACAACAAATCATTTACAACCTGCAAGAAAGTGTTTTATGAGTGGAACAAAGGAAGCCAGAGGCCCGACCCAACCCATTTGCAGTTTTTTTCTGACCTAACTGGCCGGCCTTACCCGTTGAGAACTCTAAACCACAATAGTTTACTAAAATAAAATTAAATAAAATTAAATAAAAAATATGACCATGCACTCAGGCGCGTCGCACCCGTGGGAACACCCACACTTTTTCTGCAGTTGTTCCGCAGTTCAGCACAGACGTCTATTTTGATCGTGATTGTTGTGACAGACATATGTATTGGACATTTATGGAAATACGGAACATCGTGTCCCATATTGGGGAAATAAAGGACAATTCCGTATTTTACGGGACGGTTGGCAACCGCAGTTATTATAATTAATGAAAACTTAACGAAATAACTAAAATAGGAAAAAAAAATTCCTTAAAGGTAGTTGCTGGTAACATCTAGAGGAGAGAATACTAATTTTACACTAATTTACTTATATTTATACCTGTATAGTTTTTCTGGTTCAAACTGAAGAGGAAATAAATAATAAAAGATAAACAGTTATATGTGCTGTATTTACTTCAATACTATCACATACATATCTATACTGTAACAGAAAAAAAAACATGATTCATGGTTTATTGTTGTGTAACAAAAGTGTGGTGCACTCCAGCTGAATATGAATTAACTTTCATATAAAACACTGTGAACAATTATAAAACACTACTGCATACATTCAGTAACTGTCTGTCCCATTTTTGCTGGACAGTGCTGGTCCTGTGACATGAAGACATTGTCTCTTTGACAGGGACTTCTCTCACAGCTGTATGAAACAATATTTCAAAACTATTTCAAAACAGTTTAGGAGCTAATGTGTTGCCTGCTAAAGTTTAGCAGCTAATGTGTTGCCCGCTACAGTTTAGCAGCTAATGTTTTACCCGTTAAAGTGTTAGCTGCTAATGTGTTTCCTGCTAAAGTTTAGCAGCAATGAGTTGCCTGCTAAAGTTTTGCAGCTAATATGTTACCAGCTTAAGTTTAGCAGCTTATGTGTTGCCTGCTAACATTTATCAGCTTATGTGTTACCTGCTTAAGTTTAGCAGCTAATGTGTTGCCTGCTAAAGTTAGCAGCTTACGTGTTGCCTGCTAAAGTTAGCAGCTTACGTGTTGCCTGCTTAAGTTTAGCAGCTTATGTGTTGCCTGCTAAAGTTAGCGGCTAAACGTTTAGCAGCTTATGTCTTGCCTGCTAAAGTTAGCAGCTAAATGTTTAGCAGCTTATGTGTTGCCTGCTAAGGTTAGCAGCTAATATGTTCCCTGCTAAAGTTTAGCAGCTAATGTGTTGCCCACTACAGTTTAGCAGCTAATGTGTTGCCTGCTAAAGTTAGCAGCTAATGTGTTACCTGCTAAAGTTTAGCAGCAGCTAATGTGTTGCCGCTACAGTTTCAGCTAATGTGTTGCCGCTACAGTTTGCAGCTAATGTGTTGCCCGCTAAAGTTTAGCAGCTAATTGTTGCCTGCCAAATTTTAGCAGCTTCGTGTTGCCTGCTAAAGTTTAGCAGCTAATGTGTTGCCGCTACAGTTTAGCAGCTAATGTGTTTGCCTGCTAAAGTTAGCAGCTAATGTGTTGCCGCTAAAGCTGCAGCTTGTGTGTTGCCTGCTAAAGTTAGCAGCTAATGTGTTGCCTTCTAAAGTTTAGCTGTGGCAGCTTATGTGTTGCCTGCTAACATTTATCAGCTTATGTGTTACCTGCTTAAGTTTAGCAGCTAATGTGCAAAGTTGTGCTTACTGCCTGCTAAAGTTAGCAGCTTACGTGTTGCCTGCTAAAGTTTAGCAGCTTACGTGTTGCCTGCTAAAGTTTAGCAGCTAATGTGTCGCCCGCTACAGTTTAGCAGCTAATGTGTTGCCTGTTAAAGTTAGCAGCTAATGAGTTGCCTGCTAAAGTTAGCAGCTAATGTGTTGCCCGCTAAAGTAAGCAGCTAATGTGTTGCCCGCTAAAGTAAGCAGCTAATGTGTTGCCTGCTAAAGTGGGGGAGGGTCTGCTGCTCACCGACACAAACACAGACCCACTGGGACAACAAGACTAATCATTGTTATTATGTCACAGTAGAATATTTGAGGAGTTTCCAATGTTTCCATTCAAACGTTATGTGCATTAGTAACTATAGCCATGAAATAAACACCAACACCGCTGTTTTCTAGTTACAGATATAGAACTACACAGAACTTTTAGATAAGTATGTGAAATGACCTGTTCAGCAGAAAACATAAATGTTTGTCCCTCATCAGTGACTCCGCTGGGTAACAGCGGTTTACTCTTGTCATCTCCTGCCGTGAGCACGTTTTTCGTTGCATGTTTCCTTTTCTTTGATGACGCAGATTCAGGCGCTGGTGCTCTTTCTTCGGCAACACAACAGATATGACCCTGCATCCTCAAAAACGCTGAAAACATGCCGTATTTAACTTCTCTCAGCGGACTCTCCCTCTACATTAACTCCACAACTTCCTCCTGTTACTTGACATCATTTCTTCTTCGTGGCTGGAGTTGGCGTTCCCAGTGTGACATTCAGTGTGTTTGTCTGCATAGGCTCCTGTAATATTATAGGTGTCTTTTTTATGGACACTAAATTAAATTTTTGCTCATATAACCCCAGAATACTACAAACTGTAACTTTAAGACAGTTCCTTGGACAGCACAGCACATTCCACTGGTAGAGACTGGATACTGCAGTCATGAGTAAAACAAAGAACCACGCTATGAGTTCAAATATGAAACTTGCATAAGGTACATATTCACGAAACTATTTTTTTAAATACTCAAAAAAACATTCTTAAATGTGAATAAATTTTAACGACATACTTATCCTGCAATTCACATCAATTCTACTCAGTTATACGCAGGACATTTTTTGCCTGAAGCAGAATGTGAGGCCTCAGTGACGATTATAACTTCTGTCAGTCAGAGATTATAAAACTCTTGACTTAACTCTGCTAGTTTAAAGACAGAAAATCACTTGACAAGATTAGTCTAATGGGAATAAGTTCAACCATCATAAACTCTTGATCCACTTTGGAACGTTGGCTCTTGCACACTGTGTCAAAATTTGAGTAAAAAAAACCTCATAATGCAAGGATGCATTTGGCACACACAATATCTGATGAGAGCATCAGGGAGTTTAACCTCCACAGAAGACTTCATGTGACTGGAACAATTTTGGGTTCAGCTAATTAGAGCAGGGCCGACATCCTGCTGCTCTGCTTCTGATGTTCCCCGCATTCCAATCGTCCTTCTCAGACGTCATGGGATCAAATCCCTGGGAGAAGTCCCTGCGTGTTAGCCACTATGCGACTGATCAAACCACAGGCCTGATGGTAAGATGGTGTGATGATTACAGTCAGAGTGGAATGAGGGCTAATCATTGGTAGATTAAGACCAAGGCCAAGAGTCAGTGAACATTCCAAAAGCAACTGACCAAACAGTTGTGCAAGGGCAAAGGTCACAAAGGCAGGTTTGTTAAAGAAATCTGACGGAGAATATGGATTATTAAGACTAATACCCCATTCCCACTGGTCAAAAACCCTTAAATGTTATGAGTCAGGGAAGGATCCAAATGCAGGCAGACATTTATTTAACACAATGATCAAACCCTGCGAGGGGAAGCTAGGCTCACTGGAGATGTCTGGACGGAGGAGGACGGAGCGTGTCTACCGTAGATTTTTGTCATTTTTGGTAGTGATGAGAATTCCAGGGTCATTTTCGATGTCAAACTAACACAAGGTGGGTTTTAAGAAGGGATTTAAAAACAGACAAGGACGAGGCCTGTCTTATGTGCAGAGGCAGAGCATTCCAAAGTTTTGGAGCTGCGACAGCGAAGGCACGATCCCCTCTGACCTTCCACTTGGTTTTAGGCACACTCAGGAGCAGCTGATCAGCTGACCTGAGAGAGCGAGCGGGTGAGTATGGATGTAGAAGCTCAGAGAGGTAGGGCGGGGCAAGACCATTCAGGGATTTAAAAATAAATAAAATCATTTTAAAATCGATCCTGAAGTGTATGGGCAGCCAGTGGAGTGAAGCTAAAATGGGGGAAATGTGCTCAAATTTACGCGTGCCAGTTAAAAGACGTGCGGCAGCGTTTTGTACCATCTGAAGACGAGCAATGGAGGACGCACTAACCCCCACATAAAGAGAATTGCAGTAGTCCAGCCGAGTGGTGACAAAGGCATGAATGACTATTTCAAAATGTTGCCTCGAGAGAATTGGCTTTATTTTGGCCAGCTGCCTCAATTGAAAAAAGCTCGATTTAACAACGGACCTGATCTGGTTGTCAAGCTTCAGATCAGAGTCGATTTTAACCCCCAGGTTTGTGGTAGTGTGTTTTAAAAACGGTGCCAAGCAGCCCAGATCTACTTGGGGGGTCCCGGTGGTGCCACCAAACACCATCACTTCTGTCTTTTTGTCATTAAAATTTAAAAAGTTCAGAGCCATCCAGGCCTTTATGTCATCAAGACACTGAAGTAAAATTTTAAAAGAGTATTCATCGTTCTTTTTAATAGGCATGTAGATTTGACTGTCATCCAAGTGGGAGCAGATATAGAGAGAAAAGAAGGGGGCCCAGAACTGGGCCCTGTGGGACCCCGCAGGTGAGAGGAGCTGAGGAGGATGTCGAGTCACCGAGGCTGACACAGAAAGTTCGATCAGCCAAGTATGACCTGAACCACTCCAAAGCTGTGCCCCTGATGCCGACCTGCTCCTCCAGACGTGAGATCAGGATCTCGTGGTCCACTGTATCAAAAGCAGCAGTTAAGTCTAAAAGCACAAGAACTACACAGTCACCGGAGTCAGTAGCTAAAAAGATATCATTAAAAACTCTTAAAGGTGCTGATTCTGTGCTGTGCAGTGATTTAAAACCGGACTGGAAAATCTCAAGGATATTATTTTCCTCTAAAAAGGCCATTATTTGACCATGGACTAGCTTCTCAAGAATTTTTGAGATAAAAGGCAGTTTGGAGATGGGCCTGAAATTTGCAGGTACTGCAGGGTCTAGTCCAGGTTTTTTGATAAGAGGTTGCACTACTGCATGTTTAAAATGTTTGGGGACCACACCTGTGGACAGACTGCTATTTAAAACCAGAATAATAGATGGCCCTATAGTGTGGAAAACCTCTTTAAATAGTCGAGGAGGGACAGCATCATTTGGAGAACCTGAGGGCTTCAGCCGACCAACAACCTCCTGTAAAAACGACAATGTCACGGGTTCAAACTGGTTAAAAACAGCAGTGCAGGGAACAGAGACAGAGGAGTCATATGCAGGAGGTGAGATAAGCGCCCTAACAGATGAGACTTTGTCAATAAAAAAGTGCATGAAGTTCTCACAAACAGTGGTGGAGGCCTCCATACAGGCAGTCTGTTGGGCATTTAGAACCAAGTTAATGGTGTCAAACAAAACACGGGGCTTGTGACTGTTTGACAGGATAATGTCAGAGAAATGGTTTCTTTTAGCATCTTTCACAGTTGTCTGATAGTGACGCCAACAGTCCCTTAATGTTTGGAACGAAACATGGAGTTTGTCCTTCTTCCACTTGCGCTCTGCTCTACGGCACTCACGTCTGACAGCATGAGTCCTTTCGTTCAGCCAGGGCTCAGACTTAGTTTTAGGCTGCCTGGTTTTTAGTGGAGCCACAGCGTCCAAAACGGTTTGGCAGGTAGAGTGAAACCATGAGCTCAGCTCCTCTGTATCACACACAGACCCAGGAGAAACACACTCCTGATTAAAAGCAGCTGAGAACCGAACAGTAGTGGAAGGGTTAAAAATACAACAGCTCCGAGGAGCAGTGCCGCCAGATTTAACTGTGCTACAGGCAAGAGCAACCTCGAATAACACAGGCATGTGATCAGAAAACACTGCATCACAAATCTCCAAGTTAAAAACAGGCAAACCATATGACAAGACAAGATCAAGTGTGTGTCCACGTTCCTGTGTGGGTCCAGACACAGACTGCACAAGATTAAAAGAGTCGATGAGGTGCAGGAATTCCTTAGCCATTGGTTTTTCAGGACAACACACATGAACATTAAAATCTCCGACAATAAGGACACGGTCATATTTAGGCATTATTTCAGCCAAGAAATCAGCAAAGTCATTTAGAAAGTCCTTATTGTATCTGGGAGGGCGATAGACCACAGCACACAAGACTGTGTGAGAGCGACCCAGCTCAAATAAACTCAGTTCAAAGCTGGTAAACCAGGCTGATGGTGAAATCTGTTTACATTTAAAATGACTTTTAAAAACAGTCGCTATTCCTCCTCCTCGGCCCGACATCCGCGGGGAGTTAAAATAGCCGCAATCGTGGGGTAAAAGATCCGCGAAAGCACTGGACTCACCAACACTCAGCCAAGTCTCAGTCACACAATGAAAATCCAAACTTCGGGATGAGAAGAAATCCTTCAAGATAAAAGCCTTGTTCGCTAGCGATCTAGCATTTGCCAGGCCAATCCTGGTAGGAACCGGCGAGTCAACGATGTCAGCTGTCCGGGGAGCCCGACACAGAGGCTGCAGGTTGCGGAGATTCACCCCGCGCCAGCAGGGACGAGGAGCGCAGCGACCACGGAGCTGAGACACTTGGATCGGGCCGATGACAGGAATCACACTGGCGTCCGTAGGCAAGTGGAGCCAGGGAGAGCGCCGGGAAAAGTTGATCGTACAAGCTGACGAAAGACGCAGACAGGCCTTCAGCCTTACCAGCCGACCGCTGCGTTTTCCCTGGCGGCGAGTGCGCTTACGCCGCGGAGGTGAAGCAGGGGCGCTGCAGAGGTAAGTTGGGATCCCCGATAGGAGCGGAGGCAAGGTTTTATGACCATGATGATCGAAATTTACTAAATCTTTCGTTTGTAGTCGAAAATTTAGTAGAGTTTGGCGATCGTACACCAGCAGAGAGTTGACATTCAGAGCTAAAAGTGACACAAACAGCACAAACACACACAGCGACAGACGGCAGGCCACACACACGGGCGCCATCTTTTCATCTTAGATGAACCATAGAAGAAGAAGAACTACTCTCGTTTTCGGTTGAGAACATGTGGAAAAAAGGTTCAGCAAGTGTTTGTGATAAACAATAGCAGACGCTCCACACACTCCCCGCTAACGAGCAAAGAGAAGCTCAGTGGATATCTTTCATATTTGATGGGAATATTCCAGCTACATTTCCCAAATACCTCCATGTATGCTGCAACCACTTCACGGAGGATTGTTCCACAAACTTGGGGCAATATAAAGCAGGACACAGCACTAAACTTCACCTAAAACAATACATATATTACAATATTTACAAACTGTAAAACTGTCTTTGTGTGCTTGTTCTGTCGTTTAGCATTAGCGATACTCGGCTACAGGCTAAGCTACACGCTACGCTTGTGTTTCATTTGCATGTATGTGTGTTTATCATCAACGTTATCCAAGCTCCAGGTGTCACTGTCACAGTGTCTTCCGACTCTGACTCAGACTCTGGATCAAAAGCATAAGGGATTACGGAATTACTCAATGTTTTGATAATTGCTAGCGGTGCTTCCACCAATCACAAGACAGTCCGTGTTCTGTGGGTGTGGTTTTGGTCTGAAACAGCGCGGCTGATGAGAGCGTCAGTGATGAGACATTTACATCGACTCGTGTGTAGCGACGAGGAGGTTTATGACCATAAAAACAACATCTGCGCCAAAGCAAGCATACGCCGTTTTTTTGTGCGAACACAGTTCATACATGAGGCCTCTGGTGTTTAAGCACAAGTGGTTGCGCTCACAAACCCAGTCCACAAAGTCCATGATGACTGACCTGCACTCCAGCTCATTCCCCTCAGATACACGGCAAACAATGGCTGAGTCACCAGAGAACTGCTGGTGTTGTATGTGAAATCCAAAGTGTAAGACAGGTCTGTAGTGGTTTGGTTTTCCTTAGTGTTTGCAGTCTTAGAACCGAGAACCACACAGGAGGTCTTCTGCAGAACAGGGAGCCTTCTAGAGCCTCAAGAAGGCACAGTTGTCTTGTAGTACTTCATTTACTTTATATTTAAAGTATGTTTTTTCATTATTATTATTATTATTATTATTGATCAATAATGTCATAAATTTGTGGTTTGTGGCCTGTCACACATGAGCCAGCATGAGGCCAGCTGCACACACACTGGTGGTCCTGTGTTGGACTGGCACCAGATGTCACGCTAATGTATAACTTAATCAAGCTATGTAATTACAACATGTAAGAGTCTGTAAGAACAGAATGGGAGGCAGAGTCTTCAGTTACCAGGCTCCTCCTCCTCTCCTGTGGAACCAGCTCTCAATTATAGTTCTCTGTATTTAAAGTTAGACTTAAAAGTTTCCTTTTTGATAAAGCTTATAGTTAGAGCTGGTTCAGGGAAACCTGGACCAGCTCTTAGTTATGCTGCTATAGACCTAGACTGCACTCTGTCACACTCACTCTCTCACATTTACTCTCTCACCCTCAGGGTATGATTATGACTTTTTATATGTCATTAACCTTGTCTCTTTCTCTCCCTAGTTTGTGTCTTTCCTCCTTTCCCTCTCTCTCTCTCTGTATTCTCATCTTGCAGGTTGAAGGATCCAGATCCAGTTTTCGAGGCTATGCTTATCATACATATCATCACCATTATTATTGTGTAAATCGAAATCAGTATCATTTTTATCAACACTCTCTGCTGCTGCTTATACAAATGACATCATAGTTGTATAAACATGCCATCATTGACTGTATAAACTTGTAACTTGATACAGTTATTGTGTATCTGCTCCTGGTCTCTCTCTCTCTTCTGTCTCTACCTCATCTCCCTCTTGTCCTTTCTGTGCCCCACCTCTCCTCTGTCCCCCATTTTCCTTTCACCCCAACCGGTTGAGGCAGATGCTTCACATGTGTGAGTCTGGTTCTGTTTTCTCTCCACTGATGTCTAGTGTTCGCTCATTGTGTGAACTGTTGTGTTTCTCTGCTCTCCATGAGATCATGAATGTTATGATTTGGCGGTATACAAATAAAATTTAATTACATTGAAATGTACTGTATTCGGCCCAGATTAAAAATACCAATACAATTATACAAATAACATTTATTTTGAAGTGAATAAATTACTCTAAATAACAATATAAATGAAATGGAACAACATTTGTCCAAACACCAGCAACATCAGTGACCGGTTGGACGTAGCCTTTCACTGCTCCTTTCTTCACATTTAAACACAACGTTCTTTACAACAGGATGTAGCTAAAGCCAATGAGAGCTTAGGGAAGGGGTCACAA
The DNA here is from genome assembly GCF_019176455.1 of Solea senegalensis. NCBI lineage: Eukaryota > Metazoa > Chordata > Actinopteri > Pleuronectiformes > Soleidae > Solea > Solea senegalensis. The sequence goes on from NC_058037.1 coordinate 570,011, forward strand.
GGTTGGTGGTCAGGGAGGCACCAGAGGTATTTTCAGAATAATGAGAGATTTTCATTTCTCAACACAGTGTTGGAGCACTGATGTGTGTTTATGAATTTGAATGCACTTCATTGCTATAAACCCTGAAAGGCTTGAAGTGTTTGAGACCCCAGTGAAGGTAGAAAAACATTTTAAAGGTATTCTTTGTGGTTCAAACATGCATGTCTGTTCATACGACACAGATATGGGACCACATCCACCTGTCTGCCATGTGGGCAATACAAAGTGATGACAATCAATATAAAATGACTGGCTGTGTTTACTGCCACTTTAATCTGAACAAATAATCCTGACATTTCCCAGAGAGATCACAAATGGCTTTTATGAACGTCTTATTGAAAACACTGAAAGATGTTAATTAATTAATTAATTAATTAATTAAAATAACATGTTAATGATACCAAATAAATGCATTTAGGCAGCGTTGACAGGTCATGTTTTTGTTTATTTATTTAACAGGTTGGTCGACATGCTTTAGTTCTTTTCTGGTGTACAAAAGGTGAGTCCAGCATTGATATCAGACAGGAAAACACATTTCAAGAGACTATACTTAGTGATAGATGTGAAGGTTTGGCTTTTCCTACGGTACTCAAACGCAACTGCCAGCCTGGCCACTAAAACAGAACCCCCTTTGCTCAACACATTAATGTTTGCATAGTTAATTAGAGTTAATATTGAATTGTTTTCTGACTTCTTGTTGCATGTTGAACTAAAAAATGCGCCGCTGGTTGAAACAGTGAGAGCAGAAGATTCTACTCCCAGCCGGAATAGACACTTTGCAAAGACATTCTCTGCAGCTTTATAGAGGACATCATGTTCAACATGTTCAGCATGATGCCTTGTTGCCATGTCATTTGTGTGAAATGTGAAATGAATGTGAATAATTTCATCAATCTTCTTGGTGACAGCAGAAACTGTGTCTGACTGTACTTTTTAAAGGTGGAATAAATCAGTGGAACATACTGTTACAGACAGACATGAGTGAGACTGTGCTGCCATCTAAAGACCAAACACTGTCTGCAGCAGTAAAAGGACCAAACGCGAGAAATTAAACATGAAGACAATGGACATCAGTTATTAATTAAATGTAATTAAATGTAATTAAATTAAAGTAAATGACATGTGTGTCCATTAGTTTAAACAATTATAAACTATAGGTTTGTATAGTACTGCACCCTTAGTCATCAATATTTTAGTTATTATTTTCTTGTATGTATGTGTGTGAAATAAATAATCATAATAAAAAATGAAAATAAAATGAGTTTCAATGAGAACAATTTTTATTTAAAGGAAAATTGCATTCCTGTGTTAATATTCTATACGATAAAAAAGTCGAGCCTTCATTGTTTGAGCTTACATGGTCTGAGGAAGTTCTGTTCTGAAGTATAGGCAAGAACATCGATGAATCCCAGATTTCTGTCAGATGTTTGTACTTATGGTTTAAGCACAGATTTGTGCATTTGTGAATGAGGCCCAAAGTGAGTGAGAGTAGCTGCAGGTTATATATATATCTGTCAGAAACTGTGAATTGTTACATGTGGACAATACAATCTCACTCAAGCATGGTACAGACAAACCACTACTGTCACTCACTGCAAAGGAAATAAATATTCATCAATTTCTGGGACTGCTGTGGATCAGTAATCAATAAAAGGTCAAAACATGACATGTTCACTGGTCCAAATCTAGTTAGTAACATCATTTCAGTGGAGCAGTGTTTACTAAACCTTTCATATGTCACTCAGTCATCATCTACCGCTTTATCCTCCACCAGAGGGTCACGGGGGGGGCTGTGCCAATCTCAGCTACATCGGGCGATAGGCGGGGTACACCCTGGACAGTTTGCCAGTCCATCGCAGGGCCACACACACATAGAGAAAAACAATGTTTCACAATTCACTCTCACACTCACACACGGTCAATTTAGGGTGTCCAATTTATCTAATCCCCACATTGCATGTTTTTGGACTGTGGGAGGAAGCCGGACAACCCGGAGAAAACCCACGCACACACGGGGAGAACATGCTAAACTGGAACCTTGTTCCAACTGGGGCTCGAACCCAGGTCTTCTCGCTGCAAGGCAAGAGTGCTAATCACTACACTGCCGTGTGACCCCCTTTCATATGTGAACAACATTTTAAGATATCCCAAATCATAATACCACTCATGCTAATACTGTAACGATCGATTAACTGAACAAGTACTCGTTTTGTTAAATTGGTTAATACTATCACCCACTACTTTTGCTTAAACTCTATCTTTCACATAGATTCACATACGGTGTTGTTTCTTTGACAAAGTTGTGCAGACTCTGTCCATCATCTACCACTTTATCCTCCACCAGAGGGTCGTGGGGGTGCTGTGGCAATCTGAGCGTAACCACTACTGTAGCAAGAGCGCTAACGACTAATCTACTACTCTATTATGAAATTACAAATTAGGTTTCAGTTATTTATTCACTTCAATTGTATTTGTATAGCACCAAATCACAACATACATGATCTCAGGTCTGTACATAGACAACATCATGGAGAGCAGAGAAACACAGCAGTTCACACAATGAGCAAGCACTAGGCATCAGTGGAGAGAAAACAGAAGAAGAAATCTGTGACAGAACCAGGCTCACACATGTACAGCATCTGCCTCGACCGGTTGGGGTGAAAGGAAAAATGGGGGACAGAAGAGAGGTGGTGCTAGTTTTAATTTGTATTATTGTGCTTAGAATAAGTCTTTTAAATAGTTTGAGGTGTGTGATTCATTTAGGTCATGAACTTCCTGGATTGTATGAATACTGTTGTGTTTAAGGTAAATTAGTCTACATTATCCACCCTCTATGATACAAAGCAGCGTCAAATGTCTGAAGGAACGTTATCACAGGTGGTTCCTGCTGCAGCTGTTAGACTGCAGGGAGGAACCTCACATGACCAGGCTCCAATATACATATATAATATCTCATGTTCAATCTTTGTTTATAATGTAGTTATTAAGCTCATACTGTTTATATTCTGCAAAATGTTTATAATGTACATTATGTTTTTTAACGTTTTATAGTCATATGATTAATATCTTTATATATTGTACTTTCTTGGAAATGCATGTTAATTATTTATTATCATTACTGTCTTTGCTGCTGTGACAATGAAGATGTCCCCACTGTGGGACAAATAAAGGACCGTCTTATCTTATCAACCTCTTGTCTATCATTTCAGGTTATGGATTTCCTGGTAGAACCATTTCCTGACTGTATCTGTATCACATGGACTGTTAGTATCCTATTCATCAATAAACACCTTAAATAGCACATCAGTTCAATTCAATTCAATTCAATTTTATTTGTATAGCGCCAAATCATAACATACATTATCTCAAGGCACTGTACATAGACAACATCAAAGAGAGCAGAGACCCCCAACAGTTCACACAATGAGCAAGCACTAGGCATCAGTGGAGAGAAAAAACTCCCTCTTAACAGGAAGAAATCTCTGAGAGAACCAGGCTCAGAGATGTGCGGTCATCTGCCTCGACCGGTTGGGGTGAAAGGAAAAATGGGGGATAGTGGAGAGGTGGGGGACAGAAAATGGGGGGAGAGAAAGGACAAGAGGGAGATGAGGGAGAGACAGAAGAGAGAGAGGGAGACCAGCAGCAGATACACAACAACTGTATCAGGTTACAAATTTATACAGTTACTGATATCGACTTTTTAATTTACAAAATAATAATAATGGTGACGATGAGCGTAGCCTCGGAAACTGGATCTTGATCCTGCAACCTGCATGATGAGAATACAGAGAGAGAGAGAGAGAGGGAAGGAAAGACACAAACTAGGGAGAGAAAGAGACAAGGTTAATGACATATAAAAAGTCATAATCAAATGCTGAGTGTGAGAGAGTGAATGTGCGTGTACCACCGGAAAATCCCCCAGCAGTTTAGTTCTATAGCAGCATAACTAAGAGATGGTCCAGGTTTCCCTGAACCAGCTCTAACTATAAGCTTTATCAAAAAGGAAAGTTTTAAGTTTAACTTTAAATACAGAGAGAGTGTCCGCCTCCCGAACTATCATTGGAAGCTGGTTCCACAGGAGAGGAGCCTGGTAGCTAAAGGCTCTGGCTCTGCCTCCCATTCTGCTCTTACAGACTCTGGGAACCACAAGTAAACCTGTATTTTGTGACCTAAGTGGTCTATTAGGGTGATAGGGTAAGACTAGGTCTTTCAGGTATGAAGGGGCCTGACCATTAAGTGCTTTGTACGTGAGGAGGAGGATTTTAAATTTAATTCTAAACTGTATGGGGAGCCAGTGTAGAGAAGCTAACTCTGGAGTTATGTGGTCTCTCTTTCTAGTTCCTGTCAGAACTCGTGCTGCAGCATTTTGAATTAACTGAAGGATTCTAACAGACTTGTTAGAACATCCTGCTAATAAGGAGGTACAGTAATCTAATCTAGATGTAACAAAAGCATGAACTAGTTTTTCAGCATCCTGTAAAGACAGAATGTTTCTAATTTTCATAATGTTCCGCAGGTGGAAGAAGGCAGTTCTGGAAATTAGTTTTATGTGTGAATCAAATGACATTTCCTGGTCAAAAGTAACTCCAAGGTTCCTCACAGTGGAACTGGAAGCCAGGGTGATGTCATCTAAAGTGACAATGTGATCAGAAAGTTTTTCTCTGAGGTGTTTAGGGCCGAGTATAATGACCTCAGTTTTTTCTGAGTTTAAAAGTAGAAAGTTACAGGTCATCCGGGACTTAATGTCTCTGAGACATTCCTGGAGTTGAACAACCTGATTTATTTCATCCGGCCTCATCGATAGATATAGCTGTGTGTCATCTGCATAACAATGAAAATGTATGTTATGCTTTCTAATAATGTTCCCTAGAGGAAGCATATATAAGGTAAAAAGTATAGGCCCAAGCACTGAGCCTTGTGGAACTCCACAATTAACTTGTGTTTGTAATGAGGCTTTATCATTAACGTGAACAAACTGGAATCTATCAGATAAGTATGATTTAAACCAGCAGAGGGCAGCACCTGTGATACCAAGAGTCTGCTCCAAGCTCTGCAGTAGAATATCATGATCAATGGTGTCAAATGCAGCACTAAGATCTAACAGGACAAGTAAAGAAACTAGACCTTTATCTGAGTTACTAACTTTAACTAGTGCTGTTTCTGTGCTATGGTTTAATCTAAAACCTGACTGAAAATCTTTAAACAGGCCATTAATGCGCAGATATTCACATAATTGATTGGCAACAGCCTTTTCTAAGATTTTAGAGACAAAGGGAAGATTAGATATCGGTCGGTAATTAGCTAAAATATCTGGGTCAAGGGTCGCTTTTTTTAGAAGGGGTTTAATAACTGCTACTTTAAACGTTTGGGGCACATATCCAGTTAATAAGGATAGATTAATTTGAGTTAATATAGAGTTGTTAATTAAAGGAAACACATCTTTAAACAGTTTGGTGGGGATAGGATCTAACTGACAGGTTGATGGCTTAGATGATGAAACTAACGATGTTAACTCAGGGAGATCTATAGGGGAGAAACTGTCTAACTGTGCACCTGGTGCTTCTAAAGCTCTTGTGCTAGAAGATGAGTCAGTCCCAATATGAGGGAAGAAATGATCAATTTTTTTTCTAATTGATGTTATTTTATTCACAAAAAAGTTCATAAAGTCATCACTGCTCAGTGTTAAAGGAATAGATGGTTCAGTGGAGCTGTGGCTATGTGTCAGCCTGGCTACAGTGCTGAAAAGAAATCTATGATTATTCTTATTTTCTTCAATTAGAGAAGAATAATAGGCAACTCTAGCTTGTGTAGGGCTTTTTTGTAAGCTACAAAACCATCTTTCCAGGCTATATGAAGTTCCTCTAGGTTACTGGAACGCCATTTTCTTTCTAATCTACGTAACGTCTGTTTAAGAGCACGAGTATTGGAGTTAAACCATGGTGCTCGTCTCATCTGATTCACCACTTTCTTTTTCAGAGGGGCAACACAATCTAATGTGGTACGCAGTGAGGCTGCTGTACTATCAACAAGGTTATCTATGAGGGCGGGAGTAAAATCACAAAAGGTACCTTCAGATGTACTGACATATGGCACCGAGTTAAATAAAGGTTGCACTGTCTCTTTGAATGTATTAATATTATTATCAGACAGGCACCGGCGGTAGCTGTATTTCTTATTTATGTTATTGTAGTTCATTATTGAACAATTAAATGTGAGTAAATAATGATCAGTAAGGAGAGGGTTTTGAGGAACTATGTTTAAGTTATCAATATCAATACCATAAGTTAAAACAAGGTCGAGGGTGTGATTAAGGCAATGAGTTGGTTTATTAACATGTTGAATAAAACCTATTGATTCCAACAGCGAGTTAAATGCGCAGCTAAGACTATCACGGTCAACATCTACATGGATGTTGAAATCCCCTATAATTATGATTTGATCTGTTTTAAGCACCAACTCAGATAAGAACTCAGAGAACTCTGATAGAAACTCTGAATAAGGTGCAGGTGGACGATAAACTGTGACTATTATAATTGGTTTCTGTGATTTACAACTAGGATAAGATAGATTAAGAATAAGGCTTTCGAACGATGTATATCCTGGTTTGGGCTTGGGATTGATTAATAATCTAGTATTAAAAATGGCTGCTACTCCTCCTCCTCGGCCTGAGCTTCTAGGTATATGGGTATTAGCATGAGTGGGTGGAGTTGATTCATTTAGACTGACGTAATCGTCGTAGTTCTGCTGTAGATCTATTGTAGATCTGCTGTAGATCTGTTGTAGATCTGTTGTAGATCTGCTGTAGATCTGTTGTAGTTCTGCTGTAGATCTGCTGTAGATCTATTGTAGATTTGTAGATCTGCTGTAGATCTATTGTAGATCTGCTGTAGATCTGTAGATTGTAGATCTGTTGTAGATCTGTAGATCTGCTAGATCTAGATCTGTGATCTGTAGATCTGCTGTAGATCTGCTGTAGATCTGCTGTAGATCTGTTGTAGATCTGCTGTAGATCTGCTGTAGATCTGTTGTAGATCTGCTGTAGATCTGTTGTAGATCTGTTGTAGATCTGCTGTAGATCTGTAGATCTGCTGTAGATCTGCTGTGAATCTGCTGTAGATCTGTTGTAGATCTGCTGTAGATCTGTAGATCCTAGATCTGTGTAGATCTGTTGTGATCTGTGATCTGCTGTAGATCTGTTGTAGATCTGTTGTAGATCTACTGTGTAGTGTAGATCTGCTGTACATCTGCTGTAGATCTGTTGTAGATCTGCTGTAGATCTGTAGATCTGTTGTAGATCTGTTGTAGATCTGTTGTAGATCTACTGTAGATCTGTTGTAGATCTGTTGTCTGCTGTAGATCTGCTGTAGATCTGTTGTAGATCTATCTGTTGTACATCTGCTGTAGATGTTGTAGTTCTGTTGTAGTTCTGCTGTAGTAGATCTGCTGTAGATCTGCTGTGATCTGATCTGTAGATCTGTTGTAGTTCTGTTGTAGATCTGCTGTCTAGAAGATCTGCTGTAGTAGATCTGTATCTGTAGATGTAGATCTGCTGTAGATCTGTTGTAGATCTGTTGTAGATCTGTTGTAGATCTGCTGTAGATCTCAGATCTGTTGTAGATCTGCTGTAGATCTGTAGATCTGCTGTAGATCTGTTGTAGATCTAGATCTGATCTGTAGATCTGCTGTAGATCTGCTGTAGATCTGTTGTAGATCTGCTGTAGATCTGTTGTAGATCATCTGTGTAGATAGATCTGCTGTAGATCTGTTGTAGATCTGCTGTAGATCTATTGTAGATCTGCTGTAGATCTGTAGATCTGCTGTAGATCTGTTGTAGTTGTAGATCTGCTGTAGATCTATTGTAGATCTGCTGTAGATGCGTTGTAGATCTGTTGTAGATCTGTTGTAGATGCGTTGTAGATCTGTTGTAGATCTGCTGTAGATCTGTTGTAGATCTGTTGTAGATCTGCTGTAAAGTGTCAGGCAGAGCAGTGAATGTGAAAGGCTGAGACAGACGGCTCAGAGCAGGGAGGACAGAGTCAAACTCCTGCGCCTGGGAGTTTGACTCTGTCATGAAACAGAGAGAATGAAATGTACAGAGGAGGCGGAGGAGGAGGCGGAGGAGTAGGCGGAGGAGTAGGCGGCGTCCTCGTCCTATTTGTAGAAGGACTGGTGGAGGAGGCCGTGAGTAAGAAGAAGTTGCTGTTTTCATGTATTCACTCTGGTGAGATATTGTTTTCAGGGAGGTTAACGGAAACTTAACACTTACTTTAAGACGTAGTTGAGGCTTCAAACCACATCCTGCAGAGAGTCATAATGATGCTGCTGCTGCGATACTTGCACTATAGTCTCTGCACATCTGCACACACACACACACACGATTGCAGCAGTTTTCTTTTGTCCTTTCTGAGATGAGTTGCTTGTGGACTCCTGAGCTTAGTTATTGTCACACTGCGTCTGTGGTCTGTAAGAGCATGTGTGACTTCAGTGACTTCTGTGAAATGATGGGCACGCGTGTTACTGGTGTTACAGTCTGAACAGTTTCATTTCTGATGATGACGGTCGTCTGTTTCCTGTGTAATCTCAGGAAGTCTGGACGAGATTATCTGTTCATGTTTGTTCAGAGACGGTCGCGTTCGTACCTCAGTGTCAGACTATGCTCTGTGAACACTGGACATGGCAGTTCAATGTCACTCACCCTGATGCCTGCTTTGCACTTCACCGCCTCCTATTGACCAGGTGCAGGACATGCACACTATCTAACATGGCACTTTTCTTTATCGTACTAAAGAGGAACAGGTGACACGGTCCAAATACAAGTCCATAGGGACAATAAATGTGTGTACAACAGTTGCTGTTGATTCATCCTCAGCCCAGGAGGAGGAGGAGGATGAGGATGAGGAGGAGGAGGAGGAGGAGGAAGTGTGTGTGGGGCTGCTGGGTCAAGTCCTGGACACGGCTGCATTATTAAGAGAAGGTCATCTGTCAGCACACACGTCTGCAGGGCTCACATCAAGCAGCTCGCTCAGTTTCCTGCCTGTTTGTAACCTTGTCGCCGTGTAATGAAGGTTCACGTTCACACGTCTCTTCGTTTTACGTTCAGCTGGAATTTTTTTTCTGTTTCAAATAAAACCGGGCCAGACCTCAAGGAGCTAATCATCCTCGGAGCATCTGGAACAACCTTTATTACCTCGTCGTGTAGGACACACAGGGCAAGGACATGCACATGTCCACGTGTGCATGTCCTTAAGAAAACTAAAAAGAAAAACACGTGTTTAAGTCGTGTTAATCCAGCAGTGAAATCTCCTATATTATAACACAGCCTTCACATATGGACAGATTATGGACACAGGCTCCACCCATTGACATTTTACAACCTAAAACAAATATATGAATGTAAATGTTCATCACGTTGACATCGCCTGGAGATGACTGTGCTGCCATTGGCTCGTGTTGTGCTGATGCTTGGACTCGACTCTCTGCTCTACAGTTTGACTTCCTGCTAACATGTGATCACCTTTGACTCCGAGTGACACCCAGTGGTTAACTAGTGAAACTAAACCAACAGCAGAGATGTTTGCTCGTTTAAAGGCATGAACAACATGTGAGTGTGTGAGTGTGTGAGTGTGTATGAGGTGCATTCAGTGACCCTCAGAAATAGTGATGGGACAATAAACCATATTATCACTCATCGTGATAAAAGCACTTTACAACGTGGTGAATTTCTGTTGTTGTGATTATTGGACAAACACTAATATCTAAAATCTACTATAACTCATCAACATACAGTCCTTGGGATTTAGTTTAGTCGGCCTGGAAACTGACCACAGCTGTTTCCAGGCCATAGTCTTGAGACCAGGAAAAGTGGACATTTGAAGAGAACTAGAGATTTAAGGAGAATCACAAAGATGTGATGAGCCAGTTGAATTGTGTGTACGTAGACTTACACGACTCGGTCAACCCGCTGGAGGTCGGAGGTCACGTGTGTGTGAGGGAGTGTTTGGTTTTGTGTTGTTGATTTGTCATGAATATTCCATTGACATTGAATGATGTTTTTTGAATTTCTAAAGTTTTCTTGGTGCTATGACGCTACTGTCTGAACAAACGACTCGGCCACTTTACTCAGTTAGTGCGAGCATCGTGAGACACCGTCCTGCAGAGGCTGATGTTATCAAAACAACAGAATGGAGTCACTACTCCACCCAGACTCTTTGAAATACACTGAAACCACACAGCACAGGCACAGGAATGCAGACTGCTTCACTCTAATGTTAACCTTGGTGAGGCCCACAGCAGCAGCAGCAGCAGCAGCAGCAGCAGCAGCAGTAGCAGCAGCAGCAGCAGTAGTAGCAGCAGCAGCAGCAGCAGCAGCAGCAGCAGCAGCAGCACGTCATGTATAGTGACTGAAGTGATTGCAATATTCTGCAGAGCAAATAAATATGTTTCTGATTTTCTGTTCACATTTCCACTTTTCCTGGCATTGTCCCAAGGCCTGGAAACAGCTGTTGTCAGTTTCCAGGCCGACTAAAAATAACCCTGGCCAAGTTTTCCTTTTCATTCCAAAGCCACACTTCGTTGTTAGAAAGTGTCTGTGGTCAGCTGTGTTTGGTGCTCAGTTTCTGTCATGATGGTTCTGTGTGAGTGGTGGTGGGAGGAGTCACAGGCCTGGTGTCGTGTCAGCAGCTTTTCCTCTGTGATGTGTCTGAATGAAGGTACAAGGCTGAGTACTCTTAAAAGTCTATTATTAACATACGTAATATGACGTCACCTCATGCGATGACATGGACGTTTGTTTAGCTTTGAAACTCCATAATCACATGAGACTTCATCAGCACTGCGTCACATTTATATTTATTTTCAGTTTTTTTCCCCTTTATCAAAATGTTTCAATTATATTATGTTGCTGCTGAAATGTTTTAATCCTCATTCATAATAGTTTATTTCCTGGCTCCTGTATGAACTGTACTTAATTTCATCATGAAAATAACTGTCAAAATAACCGACATTAGTCATAGTTGACAGATAATTCACTCGTGCAGTACTGCCGTGAACGATCTTCATCTTTTCATCGTCTCTGTGGTGATTCACTGTGAGCGACCGGTGGGAATAATCGTCTCCCTTCACACACAAAACAAGAGTCAATATTCTGCTTGAACTCACTCTGATCTGGACCATGTGACGATGCATGCGCTCACTCCTATAGGCTGTGTATGAATAAATAAAACACAGGGGCTTCGATTGTCATTTTTCATCATTTAATTTTGGCCTTGACAACTGATCTATTATTTATCAAGAGGAAAAAAAGATGATGAAGTAATGGAGATAATTGTTATTTGCGTCTCTAAACTTGTTCAAAGTCCATTTCCAGAAAAGTTTACACTTTACAAAAAATGAAATAAAAACCAAAATCTGTAATATGTTATTTCACTTAACAGACGAGTAGACAAATAAGTGTTTGTTGCAAAGTTTCTTAACTTTGACTGACTCTCCTCTACATGATGAGTGTTTCTTTGCTTAATTCACTTTCAGGTTACATTTCTCGATGCACCGGTGGCAACATAACAGTTTAAATACATTAAATTTACATCGTTACAGCAGCAAAGACAGTAAAGATAAAAATAATAAATAATAAACATGCATTACCAAATATAAAGATATTACACTAAGACTATAAAAACGTTAAAATAGAAAGTATAATGTACGTTTGTATAATGTTACTGTTCTTTACACACAGACATTTCCCCTTTCTCCCCTTATTATGTAATAAAAACAATAAAGAAATGAACAATAGTGTGATGAGAAATACATATTTATATGTTTACTAAATGTATGAAAACACATTCTACTAGCATCTGTTAAATTAAGGTATGTAATGTTTTATTGCATTTTTGAACTCACCTAAATCTAAAAGTAAACATGATCATGTACAGGGTTCACACAGGTCCTTGAACTCCTTGAAAGTTTGTGATTCCATGCAGAACAATGAGTGATGTGACGTTAAACAAGCGGATGTGAAATCACAAAGACTGACTTTGACTCAAGGACAGTCAGATGTCGAAGTCAATACAAGTGGGCGGAGCAGCTCTTCCACGGTGTCCTCCCATCTTAAGCTGCGTCAGAACATTCAGTTACAATATGATCACAACAAAGCAAAAGAATCACAATGCTCATTCTTTTATCAAGAAACAACAAGAAGAAAAAAACAAACAGTGAATAAGAAGAAAAACAAGAACAACAAAATAACATTCCAACACAAACGTCCCGCCCACTCTAGACCTAACAATTACTGTACATGAGGGAGCTAATTATAGTGATCGCTAGTTTCATCTGTGATGTATTTGCTCTTGTTGTCTGACTCGTGCTGTCAACACTGTATCTATTAAATCAAGACGCCATCTTTGTAGAGTGACACAATGTAGAGCACTCCATCTGCAATGCAGACAGAGCAGAGCAGCTAACAGAGTAACAGAGCTGCTAACAGAGCCGCTAACAGAGCTGCTAACAGAGCTGCTAAGCAGAGCAGCAGCAGCTAACAGAGTAACAGAGCTGCTAACAGAGCCTCTAACACAGCAGCTAACACAGCAGCTAACCACAGACATTTCTAGTTGTTTTTTCTGGGGCTGTACACACAGAATCACACAAAATATGGACTTTTTATCCACACAGAACCAGCGTTTTGGGAGCACTGAAATGCTATTTTTGGAAAATGGGTCACAGAGCGGGAAAATCTCGAATCTCCAATATCAAACCCAGACGCTGCTTTGGAAAATCGATGAGGTCAAAAGCTGTGTTTACATCGAGTGGAGCGGTTCGGTATTTTTTTGTGTTTCCATTAGGAATGGTACCAAAATAACCAGCCCTACCAATCCATTTGTTGGCGCCCTTCCCTCGAGGTAGCAGAGTAAACAGTGCCGCACTCAAACAGCCCAAACTGAGCAGGAAAAAGTGCTGGATGTCCTCCATCATTGACTGTTGTTGTTGTGTTGTGTTGTTGACTGCGTTGTTGTTCGTTGTGTTATTGACTGTTGTGTTGACTGTTGTGTTGTTGTGCTGTTGTTGACTGTTTGTTATTGACTGGTGTTGTTGACTGTTGTGTTGTTGACTGTTGTGTTATTGATTGTTGTGTTGTTGACTGTCGAAGTTATTGACTGTTGTGTTGTTGTTGTTGGTTGTTGACTGTCTGATTGACTGTCGTGGTTGTTGACTGTTGTGTTGTTGATTGGTTGTGTTGTTGACTGTTGTTCTGTTGACTGGTTGTTGACTGTTGTTGCTGTGCTTTGTTGACTGTCGCGTTGTTGTTGTGTTGTTGACTGTTGTGTTGTTGTCTGTTGTGTTGTTGACTGTTGTGTTGTTGACTGTTGTGTTACACCCTGCGTACCAAGTAAATGTCCCGCCCGAAAGCATGATGGATTTCCAGATTTAGTCCCGCCTCTCTCGCGCGTGGTCTTCCTCTTCTTGAGATTGAGGTTCTTTTCACTTCATGATAACTTTTCTTTCTACATGGTTCATTGTGTAACTGTGTTATTATAATAAAAATCAAGCTTTTTGCTGTGTTTACAGATAAAAGAGGAAAAGTTAGTTTAGGTTCAGTTCTGTTTTCATGTGGCTGTGGCCTTGATGTGTGGATAACCTTCAGTGGCAGAGTCTTGCTCCTCTTCCTCCTCCTCCTCCTCCTCCTCACACTTCACCATGACAAATGCAGTGTGGTATTCTGGGATTGCAGAGGCACCCTCCTGTCTGTCCTCCAGCAACCTTTCATTAGCCCTAATTAGTGTCTTCTTCCACCTGTCTTCCTCCACTCTCCCTGCTTATCCTTTCCATCATTGACTTCTTTCTCTCCCTCACTCCTTCAATTCTCCCTTTCACTTAAACTGTGATGATGACACCATCTCACTCTCCCACCTCCTCTCCGTCAGCTACTCTTCCTCTTCCTCCTTCCCTTTTTCCCTCTGAGGTCGTGTGTGGACTGTTCCTGCTGATGGAGGCAGTGCACAGTCAAAGTATTAGTTTATTACGTGTCATCAAGTGAAGGACTGAGCTGCTAACAACATGTTTGTTTGAACCTGAACTCGTTCCACACATCGATCGTCAGAGGCTTTCTGATTGTCTGTCAGTTTCTGATGATCCAAAGTGGATCTGAATGAGTTTTAAGGTTAAAACGTTCTTTATCACAGTTCTTCTCATCCTATCTTCAAATAATAATCATTTCTGGCTGGCTGTTCCGAGAGGTGTAATGCCGCCCTCCACAGGAAAGAACAGTATCTGTCTGCAGTTCAAAGTTCTCCTTTATTCTCATCTTTAATTCTATTGGATTCTTCTCATGTCAATGTGTGGTCATTATAAAAGCTTTGAACTTTGCACTACTGTCAATACTGTCAATACTGTTAATACTGTTAATACTGTTAATACTGTCAATACTGTTAATACTGTTAATACTGTCAATACTGTCAATACTGTCAATACTGTTAATACTGTCAATACTGTTAATACTGTCAATACCGTCAATACCGTCAATTACTGTCAATACTGTCAATACCGTCAATACTGTTAATACCGTCAATACTGTCAATACTGTTAATACCGTTAATACTGTTAATACTGTTAATACTGTTAATACTGTCAATACTGTTAATACTGTCAATACTGTTAATACTGTTAATACTGTTAATACTGTCAATACTGTCAATACTGTCAATACTGTTAATACTGTCAATACTGTTAATACTGTCAATACTGTCAATACAATACAAAATAATACCAAGAAATCAAGTTCAAACACATTCCTTTTGTGGACAATGAGACATTTGAAAATCTCATCATTTTGAAACAGGGATCAACATTTTTCAACCTTTTCTGACATTTTGTGTCGATTCATCAAGAAAATAATGGACAGTTTGATGAGTTATGAAAATAATTGTTGGTGTGCATCAGGGTCTGGTTGCACATTCACACCTCCCCAAACGAACCAGACTTTCTGAGCAAATGAAGTCAGGTTTGATTAACGAGGGCTGGTGTGAACGCAGCCTGAAGTGTGAGCAGCTGAGAAGTTTGACTAATTATCAGTATGAGACATGAGAAAGTCATGTGGAGCCACTTTCATTCATAAACACACATGGGATTAAACTGATCTTGATGGAGTGGAACAAGCAGATGACAGGAGGAAACATGTAAATAAAGAACCCAAACAATGGTGTTAAATGACAGTGGTCACACATGAGAAGTGTCAGTCAGCACTTTGATGTTTTCAAATGTAACAAAGTCTCCGGCTCCTCAAAAAAAGAAAAAAAGGTTCATAGGCCGATGATGTAATGGTCACATTTGAATGTTTGCTTTATTTATGAGCTGCAGACTTATTCCTTCAGTGTTGCAGCGCTTGGAGACGCCAAACTTTAATCTTGATCAGTGTTTTTCTGTCTGTTAGAGATGAATTGAATAAGCTGCAGCAGCCGTGACGACCCTTGGTTAAAGTGCTTCTATTGTAAATGTGGTTGTCATGATGTCACGCCTCCACACACACGATTCTCTACCATTATTTTTCATCTCCTTGTGATGACGTTCTTCACGTCTTCAGGTGCTTCAGGGTCGTTGTCTCCACTCAGAGATCCTGAGTGTTCTGTGGATGGTCTTTGACGTGAACTCATTATGGATCCAACTCCTGCTCGAGAACTGGATTTTCCCTGAGGGTTGATTGATTGTTATGTTGAACATGGCTGAAACATGGGCGGAGCCTGAAGTCATGTTGACACACTTTGTTTTGACAATATAGAAATGTCAGGTCGTGACCGTCTTGATTTTTTATTATAAGTTGGATAACATTAAATAAAAAAAGCGTGATGAAAGTGAGACAGGCCTGTGAGACAGGCCTGGTGTCTGTGGCACAACCCTGCACAGCTAATGAAACGCCTGCAGAGACTTTTCAGAGATTCAGCCTTCATTTCTCACTTGTGGTGCTCTTCTATTATACAGTATATATATATATTATTATTATTATTATTATTATTATCACATTATACAGTTTCATGCTTCTCAGGATCCTCTCGTCAGCCACTAAACACAGGATCTGGACTGGGATCTGTCGGTGGTGCTGGGCCAGTGTACTGGGCTGGCTGGGTGGGTGAGGGGGGGAGGGGCGGGAGTCTGATGTGTGGCCTCCTCCAGACATGACTGATGATGCTTTGATCCTTGTGGTCAGCTCCTCTGTGTTCATGTTCCATGATTGTGTGTGTGATCATCTCTACATTGTTTCTGGTGTGATCACTCCACTGCTTATGCCGCTAAATAATAAATACTACATGTGTTCCCAACATAGCATGAGCCCTTAAACCACCTCAGTCCACATGAGCAGCTTCCAGTCCAGCCATAAACGCACGTGTTTCTCTTCTAAAGCCGATTTAGTCTTCGTCTTAGAACCAGAGAGCAGCTTGAGCAGCTTTGTGCTGTGGTTCATGTGATGATGACAGATGTTCTTCAGTCTCTCTGCCCGTCACTGACGATTACAGCACTGGTTGACAACGAGACTGGGCCGGGTTTGATGATCCGCTGCATGTAACTGGATCACAAGGACCGTCAGGGTGACACCTGTGTCTACTCTGTTTATCTGGGCTTGAACGATTGTTGACGTCGATATTGTGACTGCGTGTTGAATGTTTTTTTCTATCACTCATCTTTCATATCCATTCACACGCTGCCAGCACATCATCTTCATCATCATCATCATCATCATCATCATCATCATCAGCAGCAGCAGAGCAAAACTCTAAACTATCACCATAAGTGAAACTAAAATATGGTCTTTATGAAAGTGAGGTCGTATTTCACAGTGGTCACAGTCACGCGTGCACATCCCGACACCAACACTGATCTTTCCAGACGGTGAGCCGTCAAATGTGGACATAATAAAAGTATTGGAACACAACACAGTTCCAAAGGAAACATAGACTTGTTATCTCACAACTCACTGTGATTGAACTGACAGCCATTCTGGCCTCAGTCTGCATCAGCGTGCATGTGACGGATCACTCGAGGTGTGTCACACTAACATTCTGTGAACTCTGTCTGAGCAGCTGCAGCTGCACTTGATATGATGGTTGCTAGTTGAATTCCGATCGCAGGTGTTAAATAAACATTCTGTTATCACGGCTGTCTGTCTGCGACAGATGACATGATGACTCCAATTCCATAAACTCTTTTGCTATAATGAACATTCACTTAAATAAGATCATAAAAACCCACAGAAACCTTTTCAGTCTGCAGCTTTTGTCGCGATGGTGCGGCAACAGCAGTTTTTACTAAATGTAAAAATATCTCAGCTGACACAGGACGACAGGTGGGGTCACACCAGATCGCCACTTCTAGATTTCACAAACGGTCTAAGAGTTACGGTCATGAGAAGTACGGATGGAGTGGAAATGTGCACAAACAGACTCTCATGCTGTCAGTCAGCATCAGCATCAGCATCAGCATCAGCATCAACTCACTGTGAGTGAATCAGAAAATCAGAAGATTCAAATATTTGGATTGTCAGCGTTAACTTACATTTGAGATGAACATGGTAATGTTGCTGCTGCTGCTGCTGCTGCTGCTGCTGCTGCTGCTGCATGTGTGAGTCCTGTGAAGCTCTGTCCTTCTTCCACACATTATATTTCTTCTCATGGCTCCATCAGTCAAGCTCACAGGCTGAAGGTTGAATGCAGTGCCTGCGTTTGCCTTTTGTGTTTTTTATGATCCACTTCTTCTCTTTCCCTCCAAACCAAACTCATGTGTGTGTTGTTTTCTGTCTTCTCTCAGATTATAGATAATGGGCTGTGTGCAATGCAAGGATAAGGAAACAAACAAACTGACAGATGAGCGAGATACAAGCATCTCTCAGGGACCTGGCTATCGCTATGGAGCTGACCCCACACCGCAGCACTACCCCAACTTTGGGGTCACTGCCATTCCCAACTACAACAACTTCCACGCCCCCGTCGCACAAGGAATGACCGTCTTCGGAGGGGTCAGCTCTTCCTCGCACACCGGCACCCTGAGGACCCGCGGGGGGACGGGTAAGGGACATGTGTCCTGTTAAAGCTGCTGAAACACTAACATTGACCATGTGTCATTGAAAAATGAAAGAAAAAAGGTTTGGCTCCATGTTTGTTGTTGTTTGTACGTACATTTAACAAAATACTAAAGCAGCAGAGTCTGTGACGTGTCTGTGTCAGCTGGGATTAGCACCAGCGACCCTCATGTGGAGGATAATGTTTCTTCACAGCCTCACCACATGTCCTCATGTCCACATGTCCACATGTCCACATGTCCACTCCAGTTGCATTGTTTAGGTTGAGAATATTCCCACTCAGGATTTCCTTGTCTGACTGAGTTCAGACTGCTCTGCATTTCCACTCAATTTAGTGTGGATTATTTTGTGTGCTGTGTAATCCTAATCCAAGTGGTAGTGGAGGAGGCGAGAGGAGGTTTAGCTTTTTCATTTTCTATCCTCTGGTTTTCCTACAGTCACAGATCATCAATGAACTCGTCAATCATTCATTTGATGACTGAATGAATGATCATTGAATGTTTTTTATAATTCAACCAAGTTCTCTGCTTTTGAATAATAGTTTCTTTGCTCCATATTAACATAAAAGTCATAAACATGAGAAGTGTTCAAGGTTTGGTCGTTCTGCAAAACCTCTGTCTCTCTGTGTGTCTCTCTCTCTGTCTCTCTCTGTCTCTCTCTCTCTCTCTCTCTGTGTGTCTCTCTCTCTCTGCTGTCTCTCTGTGTCTCTCTCTCTCTCTCTGTCTCTGTCTCTCTCTCTGTCTCTCTGTCTCTCTCTTGCTGTCTCTCTCTCTCTCTCTCTGCTGTCTCTCTGTGTGTCTCTCTCTCTCTCTGTCTCTCTGCTGTCTCTCTGTCTCTCTCTTGCTGTCTCTCTGTGTCTCTCTCTCTGTCTCTCTCTGTCTCTCTCCTTGTCTCTCTGTCTCTCTCTTGCTGTCTCTCTCGCTGTCTCTCTGTCTCTCTCGCTGTCTCTCTGTGTGTCTCTCTCTCTCTGTCTCTGTCTCTCTCTGCTGTCTCTCTGTCTCTCTCTTGCTGTCTCGCTGTCTCTCTGTGTGTCTCTCTCTCTCTCTCTCTTTGCTGTCTCTCTGTCTCTCTCTTGCTGTCTCTGTCTCTCTCTCTGTCTCTCTCTGTCTCGCTGTCTCTCTCTCTCTCTGTCTCTGTCTCTCTCTGTCTCTGTCTCTCTCTTGCTGTCTCTCTCTCTCTCTCTCTGTCTCTCTGTCTCTCTCTTGCTGTCTCTCTCGCTGTCTCTCTGTGTGTCTCTCTCTCTCTGTCTGTCTCTCTGTGTCTCTCTCTCTCTGTCTCTGTCTCTCTCTGTCTCTGTCTCTCTCTTTGCTCTCTCTCTCTCTCTCTCTCTCGCTGTCTCTCTGTCTCTCTCTTGCTGTCTCTCTGCTGTCTCTCTGTGTGTCTCTCTCTCTCTGTCTCTCTCTCTGGCTGTCTCTCTGTGTGTCTCTCTCTCTGTCTCTCTGTCTCTCGCTGTCTCTCTGTGTGTGTCTCTCTCTTGCTGTCTCTCTCGCTGTCTCTCTGTGTCTCTCTCTCTCTCTCTCTCTCTCTGTCTGTGTCTCTCTCTCCACATGAAATGCATCAGGTCAGTTGTATCTACGTGTGGACAATAGCCTCATGCTCCCTCTTCATACCAGTGCGTCCAGTCTGGAGTAAAGTGACTTAAATAAATGCATTAAAGAGAGTTTAAGTGTCACAACTTGACAAACAGCTGTCACAAGGAAAAGCTCTGTTGATGCATATTTATCCTTTTTCAGCAGCAAATACAACAAACAGTCAACAGTTACACATTTAAAACACAACAGTGCTTCACAAGCACATGATGAAAAACAAGAGCATGTGGTGGAGTCCGCCTCAAAAAGTGCTCAGTGAAATGAACTGGGTTAGTTTGCAGTTTTTTGATCCCACTCAGTGTGGAAAACAGAAAGCAACAAATGATCTTGTCAACGGACAAAAGTTCTGAGTGAAATGAAGGTGTTTAGATCTGCTGTGGAGCTTTAGCTTTGAAAATGGCGATAAATAATATAATATAATATAGTAGATATGCATATACAGTCGACTCTAATTCATGCTTTCATCACTTGTAGACTGGATTACTGTAATTCTCTTCTTTCTGCTGCACATTCCTGTTTCTAAATGGTCTCCACTATCAGATTTGCATTTCAGGTGTGAACCATCGAGGACCCTCAGGTCTTCAGTTAGAACTAAGAACCTTTGCTGAGGCCTCTTTCAGTTATTATGGTCCTGGTCTTTAGAGCAGCCTCCCTGAACACCTGAGGGCAACAGAGAACGTTCACCTTTTTTAACCTGGCCTTCACCTGAGATCTATTCTTTATTTTTACTCTTTTATTTATTTATTTATTTATTGAAGTACTGATCCACTTATCTATTTCATTACATTATATCTTTTGCCTCCTGTTGTTAGTCTCCAGTGTTTTCCCTCGCAGCCATTTGTGAGTTCCATGATAGTGTTTCCTCACGTCCTTTCCTCTCTTCTTTTCCTCACTTCTTCACTTATTCATTGCTGTTTTTTTTGTTTTCTTAATAAATAACACCAGCCGAGTAGCATTGCCTTGTATGAAAAGTGCTATATAAACAAAGTTTGACTGATGGAAATGCATATCTACTCAAATGAATGCCTTGGTAGGATCCTGCAACTGTTTCAGAATAAAAGCATACAGAAAGTGCTTTATGAGTGCTTTTAATTTGAAACAGCTATTGTTGTGTTTGTGATAGTTTGCTTTAAACTTAACCCGATCATTAGGCACTGCAATAGAAAGCAAGACATTCCACAATGCAGACACACTGCTCATGCATTCACTGCTCATGCATTCACTGCTCATGCATTCACTGCTCATGCATTCACTGCTCATGCATTCACTGCTCATGCATTCACTGCTCATGCATTCACTGCTCATGCATTCACTGCTCATGCATTCACTGCGGCTCAGGTGTAATTCAGTGATTTTTAAAGGTAATCCTTCAGTCTCCCAGGAGTTCAAAAGTAAGCAGATGCCTCATCAATGCAAATATCCACCAAGGGCAAGAGAAATGTTCTACGGTGTGTTTCTTTCATTGTTATGTGAACATAATGAAAGTAACAGCTGCACAGATAAGCAGTCAATGAACCGCTGTAGTGAAAGGAGAAGCCGCTGTCAGATCTGTCTTCCTCTCTCTTTTGCAAAGCGTAACGTCATATTTCTCTTATGTAACTGGAGGATAAAGGTCTTATCTCAAAACAGAATCATATGTTGTAGATTTGCAAACCTGTCACAGTCAGTGAATCTTTGAGAACGACTCCTGCTGTTAGAAAAGCACAGTATCACGATATCCTCTGATATTATGCACGGTTTAGAAATATGTGATATGTGCAGAAAACGTCACAAGGCGTAAACTAACAACATGTATGTCCGCGGTCAAAAGTTACGGTAAACGTGTTTCCAGACTCTCTCCTGCTCTGTGACCAATGAGCTGACAGTATTCTGTGTCGTCACACACGAGTATGACGACACAGAATACGCTCATCCCATTGGTCGAGGTACAGTCGCTCGCGGAGAAGAAAGCGGAAGACAACAAACTAGCATGGATGACACAGTGACACAGTGACACAGACACTTTTGTGTTGTTTTCCTCCAAGAAAACAACACAAAAGTTGCAAAAAGACCGAGAGGTTTAGGAAAAAGTGCGCGAGAACATGTATAAAGCCCACGGTGCACTGACTGACCTAAAACAGCTTCCTGTGGCGGGAACATGCGGAACACACCAGAGGCAGATATGGTATGTAAAGAAGGATGCATGTCAGACAAAGATATTAGAATTTATTTGTTTCAAGTTCTCAAAAATATGCGTCTAATTCAATTCAGGTTCGAGTCAAATAGTTAAAAAATCGTTTTATTTTAAGTCCTAACTAAAGTTTAGCAGGCGGAACTTTTGGTCTCGCTGTAACCCGGACTCATTTAAGTGACGTCCCACAACAACATGTATACTGATGACAAGGTTTGGATAATAGAGAAGTTTCTGAATGTTTCTAACAAACTAACAACAAGCCAACGTCAGCTGAACAGAACAATGATTCACGAGCACCAGAACCCAAGATAGACCTCTGTGTGTGTGTGTGTGTGTGTGTGTTGTGTCTCAAACCATTTGTATTGCTAATACAAAAAAAGGCTATTTGCACAGCACATTATTGATATGTGTAAAGTATTCTTTGTTTTTAAAGTATTCTCTGCATCTGTCCCTGCCCCTGTCTCACTCTGACTACTGTCTCTACTCTGTCTCTGCTCACTGCACTGACACAGAGTCGCACTCATGACTCTTCCAGTGACGAAACTCTCAGATTCTCTGATCAGTGGCCGACAGTCTGTTGACGTCACTTATATTGAGCACATATGTTGATCCTCTATGACAATAAACAGAATATCTTTGGTTTGTGGAGAAAACAAGACATTTATAGTTTTATACTTTCTGAGTAAACGTGTTGAAGAATAACAGACACAGTGTCAGACATGAGGTCTGAGCAACTGCCACATTTGAAGAGTTCACATGAAATATTCACTCACAGATGTTTTTATTTCATGTGCTCTGTGAGTTTCACCTTGTTAATCTGCTTTGTGCTGACACTGACTTTTAATTGCCCCTGCAGGAGTCACCCTCTTTGTGGCACTTTACGACTACGAGGCACGGACAGAAGACGACCTCAGCTTCAGGAAAGGAGAGCGGTTCCAGATTATCAACAGCTCGTAAGTAGCTGCAGCTGCTTATCAGAAGCAGGAATGAGGAACTTTTCCCTGTTTATCTCGGTCTTTCAGGGGGACATAAAATGGCTGCCTGTACACAAACATGAAGTGCGTTGGTTTCATAATCTGCAGCAAGCTATAGCCCTTCTTGAACAACAAGGCTGCAATCCAATAAAAATGTTTTAGAAAGTCAGGATTGGCAGCAGATTTACGTTTGGCACAATATTAAAGGTCTAAAAATGGTGGCTTGAACATGAAATATGACAGTCAGCAGTAAAGAGTTTATTTAAGGTTTACAGAGGGTGGAGGAGCAGTCCAGCCAGCAGCGAAGAGTGAATGGACAGTATTTCTGTGTCTTTGTGAGGTCCAGATTGACTGTTTTCTGTGAGATTACACACAAAGTCAATGTGAATTTGGTGTTTGGTGTGAACGCACGCAGCATTAGACCTGTAGAGTGATGGTGTTTGGGCCGGTCCTTGTCATCTGGCACACCGTCAGTGGTTCAGGCACAGTTTCAGGGTTCAGGTTGGAATCAGGTTTGGTCTAGATTTGGGGTTTGGCAGTCACTCGTGATGCTGCAGTTACTTGTGATGCTTCACTTGTGATGCTTAGCAAGTGATGCCACAGCGGATCACTTGCTGTCCACATATTAATTGAGGTTTTAAATGGCAGATGCTCTTCCTGAGTGGAACAACAACTCCTGTGTGCTGTGACGTGAAATGATTGGTTTCCTCTCCAGCCTTTGGTGTGGGGAGTGAGTGGCTTACAGCACGACTCAGACTTCAGTTCCTCGTTGGAAAAGGTTGTTTAACAGTGAGATAAAGTGGTGAACAATAGGTTTTTACCATATTGCACATTCTGCCATTCCTCTTGTCTCCTCTAACAGCCATGTTTCACTGTCTTCACTGTCTTCACTGTCTTCAGTGTCTTCACTGTCTTCAGTGTCTTCAGTGTCTTCACTGTCTTCACTGTCTTCACTGTCTTCACTTCATAAATTATACAAAATAACAAAGAAAGAAATGATCATGTCAGTCGTACTAAAAGTGGACTTTAAGAGCTTAATAGATGTAAACATGTTAGTTTGTGCTTGTGGTCTTGTCCAGTGGAGCTTCAGCCATAGTTCTGCCAGGTTCACGCACACAGTTCAGTTTCTCAGTGACAGCTGAACTGTCCTGTTAAAGTTAGGTAAGGAGCTAAGGAGTGTGTCCTCACTACAACAGCAACACATACTGTACGTGTGTGTGTGTGTGTGTGTGTTTGTGTTTGTGTTTCAGCCGTGGTCCAGCACCGTCATTACCAATGTGAATTGTGTTAATTATAGTGTAAACCATGTTTTGTATGTCAGTTAAGTAAATGACACAATGTGACTCTATTGGTATCAGACGCGCCATTTTCCATGACTTCATATTGGTCACATCACGGCTGCATGAAACTGCCGTGACGTTGTTTTGTACACGTCACATTTTAGTATCGGCTCCGCTGGGTTAGAACCTCAGCAGAACTATCACTGATGTATAAAATGTATAGAAATGGAAAATGGAAAAGCTTCATATGTCTTTGTTGTCTTCACTTGATTCACTGATCTTTGGAATTCTTTTTATTTCTTCTGCCTGAAAAAGGATTTCTCCTCACTTATGTTTCCCTTCTTCTTCTGCTAACTCTGTCAGTGCTTTGGTGGATGTACGCCCTCTGCTGGTTCTACAGAACACATGCAGACATTATCATCAGCATGAAGTTGATGTGCTGCACAAAGAGTTTATTGCAATCGCTAATTTGCGACAACAATCCCAGATTATATGTTATGTATATTATAACATCACAGCACTTTGTAACACATACACATAACCAGACAACAATTAATACTGCTCTGATTAGGTTTGAGCCAACATTTAACCTTCAAAGTAAAGTAAAGTATAATCTGAAATGAAATACATTGTTAATCTGTGTTTTGTTAATCTGTTCTCATTTTTAACAGCAATTAACTAACATTTCACGTCCTTAATAGTTAGCAGAAGCTAGGTATGTCAACGTGCATTTCAACATAAATGAAGAATTAAAATGCATTTCATATTTGTACTTAAAATCAAGTGATATTTGGCAGATGTATTCTCATAGTAGTTATTTCCCAGAAATCATTTGGATCACTGTTCACTGTTACAGGAAACTGGTGAATCAGTGTCTTTGTCACCAGAGAAGAGAGAGTTGGAAAAACGCCTGTACTTTAAATATGTTTTATACTGTTCAAATGTGAATCTGTTGCAGTAAGTTTGAAACAACAGCCATATATTAAAAGTTATTCTGGAAAAATGGGCAAAAAGCTCTGACTCACAGGACATTTTCTGGCCCTTTTATGTTTAAAATAAGCAAAAAAAGTCCAGACAGACATTTTGGGGTTTGTGTGTTAAAGGGCTAATTTAAAGGATTCTTTCAGTACAATGGTAGAATTCACTGATGAATGATATTAGTCACATGGGCTTCATTAGTGATGCTGGATGTTCATTGGCTGTTTGTCATGTTTTATACTTAGTTTTTCATGTATTTTCTTTAACAATGACCCTTTTTCTGTGTTGGAAATACAGTAGACTTTCTTTATTCTTTATTCTTTATTCTTAGACAGCATTCTGACCTCTTACCGTCTTTCTTATTTTATCACGGTTCATCATGTTTTGTCTTTTCTCTCTCAGTGAAGGGGACTGGTGGGACGCTCGCTCGCTCACCACCGGGGGCAGCGGTTACATTCCCAGTAATTATGTGGCCCCAGTGGACTCTATCCAGGCCGAAGAGTAAGTACTGTGTTGATACTGCAGTTTTGTGATTCACCCATTCACACACATTTACTCACACATTCATACATTCTATTGGACATCTTTAGTACCCTTTCACACGCCGCCAACGCGGCCTTCAGAAGCACCGTGGCCTTCAGGGTCGTACCCCGGGTCTGACACGACGGTCTTACCCCGGGTCTGACACGACGGTCTTATCCCGGGTCTGACACGACGGTCTTACCCCGGGTCTTACCCCGGGTCTTACCCCGGGTCTGACACGACGGTCTTACCCAGGGTCTGACACGACGGTCTTACCCAGGGTCTGACACGATGGTCTTACCCAGGGTCTGACACGACGGCCTTACCCCGGGTCTTACCCTAGGTCTGACACGACGGTCACTGACACGATCACTAAAACCACACATCCAGAGGTGGTGTGAGAAGACCATCTCCTATTTATTTCTTTTTTGGGGTGTTTACACTAATCAGCAGCACACATACGTTCACAACAGTAACACAGGTCGTCATGTGATAGATTTTTCCTCATGGTTAAAATCTGGGGTCATATTTCTGTGAAGCCTCTATGGCAGTGGTTTTTAAAGATGAGCAGATTTGATAATGTGAAGATTTCAATGTACAAATGTGTTTGAAGGTCCAGTGTGCAAGAATGACTGAGAATTAGTGACATCTAATGGTGAGACTGAAGAGTGCAACTCTCAGCTCACCTGTCCACAGAGAACACTCTCTCACAAGTGTCTCCATCAGCCTCTGTAAACCAGGGCCCGTCTAACCTGGTGCATCGTAGTCATCAGTCATCAGTAGTACTGTTTATATTGTACTGTATACAGTGTAACACACAGTGTAACTCGACAGCACAGTCAGAGGTGAAAATAAATTAAAAACTGGTCATACTGTATGTGACCTTGACCACAATAGTCGTGTGAGATTTATCCAGAGGATACAGGAATGATATTAAATGGTTGATCTAAGAATTCCATTGATTTATAAATGTTATCTTCCATAAGAAAGGACTTTTCCTCCTTAAAAATCCATTTGAGTCCATGGGTGCAATGATGGCTGGAATCTAACTGCTATTGTCCACCCATGAAAAAAGAATAACAACCCAGTATAAGTCAAGTCTGTTTGCATCTCGAGAGAGAAAGTCAGACAATTCCTGCAAATTTGGCTTCAATTCAACTTTGTGGAAGAAAGAATTTATGAGTGTGGACAGTGGACAAGTGTCAAACTTCTCTAAGTCATTCTGTTGTACTGAAGTACACACAGTATCACACACACAGTATCACACACACACAGTATCACACACACACAGTATCACACACACACAGTATCACACACACACAGTATCACACACACACAGTATCACACACACAGTACACACACAGTCACACACACACACAGTGTCACACACACAGTGTCACACAGTGTCACACACACGGTGTCAGTCACACAGTATCACACACAGTGTCACACACATGACACACAGTGTCAGTGTGTCACACACACACACAGTATCACACACACACAGTGTCACACACACAGTATCACACACAGTGTCACACACACACACACAGTCACACACAGTGTCACACACACAGTATCACACACACAGTGTCACACACACAGTGTCACACACACAGTATCACACACACACAGTGTCACACACACACACAGTGTCAGTGTGTCACACACACACACACACACACACAGACACACACACACACACAGTGTCACACGCAGTGATGTTGGTGTGTGTTGCATTTGCAGCTGGTACTTTGGTAAACTGGGTCGTAAAGACGCAGAGAGGCAGCTGCTGTCCACAGGCAACCCAAGAGGCACCTATCTGATCCGAGAGAGTGAAACCACAAAGGGTAAAACCACAGACACTCAGATGGTGATTGTGCATTATTTGAATGTGTTACTGAGTCACTCAGTGGTGCTGCGTCTCCTCCAGGTGCGTTCTCCTTATCCATACGAGACTGGGACGATGTGAAAGGCGACCACGTCAAACATTATAAGATCCGCAAACTGGACAGCGGCGGCTACTACATCACCACCAGAGCTCAGTTTGACATGCTGCAGCAGCTCGTTCAGCATTACTCAGGTGTGAAACCTCAGGCTTCTTCTTAGGATTCAATGTATTCTCTATTCTGATTCATTGTAGAATGTGTTCTGCTTCAGTTCCAGACATAAAACATGTTCTCGGTCATTTTCCGCTGCATGCTGGTTTGTCACTCTGTGGTTCAGTTTAGGATGTAGGATGGCAGTGTTAGGTTATAACACTTCTCTGCACCTCATATCTGCACTGGCTCACAAGCAAGACAAGTCGGGCGCAGGCGTTTTCTCAACTCTAATATCAGAAACAGACGTAAAATATCGCTGTAATGATGTAAACGTAGCCCAGACGTACAGTACATCTGCATCAAGAAGCTTCACATTCACGCTTGAGGGTTCCACGTTAACCCAAGTGGAACACCATGTGCT
Organism: Solea senegalensis; assembly: GCF_019176455.1. NCBI lineage: Eukaryota > Metazoa > Chordata > Actinopteri > Pleuronectiformes > Soleidae > Solea > Solea senegalensis. Next base: position 598,084 of record NC_058037.1, read on the forward strand.
TTTAAACGAGAATAACCTTTACAGAATAACTTTCAATATAAAATAGTGTATTAACAATTTAAAATGAAGAAAAACAAAAGAAAACACTAGTTGTACATGAACACCAGAGTTTGCCTGTTAAATTTGAACAGAATAAAACATGTTTAAAATAACATTTGTTTGACGTACAAAATAGGACAAAAAGCGTGTGTGAAATTACCGCAATGACCACGTGTTGCGACTTCTCAACTTTCACAAAACGTCGGATATATGATATAATAGTGTGCATGTTTGAAATAGTGTAGGTGTGCTATCATAGCATCTAGTCATATTGTTTCAAGTAAGATATGTTATACAGTTAAACCTAGTATTTATACAGGAAACTACTGCTTAATCACAAAATATCTAGTTTAAAAAACAAAATAGAATATGATTGAATATACAGTCTATACAGTTAATAATGTACAGCATTTTCCAGTGTAGGTTCACAGTCATTGTTTTAAATTCAGTCAACAGGAACCATATATATATATACATATATATATATATATGTATATATACATATATATGTATATACTGTATATACATATGTATATATATACATATATATACATATATATACATATGTATACATATATATATATATATATATATGTATATATATATATATATATACATATACATATATATATATATATATATATATATATATATACATATACATATATATATATATATATATACATACATATGTATATAGCTGTAGTGAGCTGTTAGGGTTTGAGTTTGTGTCGCTGTGAGCTCAAACAGATGTGTGGGTATTAAGTGTGTTCACATCTGCATCAGTTCACCTGTGTCCCTCCTCACTTGACGATTTGACGACACACAAAGATTTTTTCTGATTTCATGACGTCTGTCCTCTGACACTGATTCTGTGGCGTCTCACACACACAGACACACACACACACACACACACTGTGATGTGTAGGATGTTATTGGCGTCACGCTCTAACTGGCACATTGATTTCTGTATGTGTGTGTGTTTGTGACATGGAACATTAACCATCACTTTACATTTGATCACCTCTCCAGATGACACAGAGGAATCAACATCCCTCCACAAATAACCTTGACTCTCTTTCAGGGCTTGTGCTTTTATGGCTTTCTTGCTTTCTTCTGTTTGTCATGTCTTGGTCTAATGGGCTAAACTGTGCGCCTGTTATTATATTGTGCAAGATAATCTTCACTTGAAGATGGAAAGATTTATAGCTGAGTGAATTTATGGAAGCTGAGAGACCATGATTTATTCTTCCACTCATAAATAATAATAATATAATAATTCTATACCACTCAAACATTCAACCTAACTCATGTGTTTGGATTTATGAAGTATTTCTCTTTAACTTGCATTAAAGACTTAAACACTGTACATTATGTCGCTTTGGATTGAAGCGTCTGCTAAATGACATGTAATGTAATGTACACTATAGTACTGTACAGTATAATATACTATAGTGTAGTACAGTATAATATAGTATAGTACAGTACAGTATAATATAGTATAGTTCAGTACAGTATAATATAGTATAGTACAGTACAGTACAGTATAATATAGTATAGTGCAGTACAGTATAATATAGTATAGTACAGTACAGTATAGTATAGTGCAGTACAGTATAATATAGTATAGTATATACAGTATATATAGTAGTATAGTACAGTACAGTATAATATAGTATAGTGCAGTACAGTATAATATAGTATAGTGCAGTACAGTACAGTATAGTGCAGTACAGTATAGTACAGTACAGTATGTATAGTGCAGTGTATTTATGGATAGGGTTAAATATGAATGGTGTTGTCATGTCGTTGTGCCCCAGCAGTCAGCAGTTCATTCAGTTCAGTGTTTAGTGATTTCTTTTAGGGAAGTATAGTATAGTATAGTACAGTACAGTATAGTACAGTATAGTGCAGTACAGTATAATATAGTATAGTACAGTACAGTATAATATAGTACAGTACAGTATAGTGCAGTACAGTATGTAAATGCAGTTTGTGTGTTTTATGGAAGGGTTAAATATGAATGTCTGTTGACATGAGATGACGATGAAGCCCATCAGCAGTGAGTGTCTTCATTCAGTGTTTAAAACTGTATTTGAACTAGGATGTGTCCTTGGACAAGACACTTAACTGTATGAACGATGTGTGACAGAAAATGTGCTGCACATAGATGCTGGATGTGTGCATGAACGGGTGAATGGGTGAATAATGTAGTTCATAGCAGTTTTGAGTGTAACAATTATTATTCTCCTTAAAGACGAAATAAACAGCCCTAAAATGTTGTTGCTGTGCACAGTGAAGCATGCGATACATAGGATTTTTGGACTGTACTGGATTTGACATTTTATCCCGTGATTTGAGTACGAGTGTGGGACCGATACCGAGCGTGGTGGTTTTGGTTCATCCCTAATAATGACAAGATGAAATAGTTGTCTTTTATTTTGCACCAGGAAAGTAAAAGACAAAGATGAGGTATTGTTTCAACTTCTTATTTTGATATTTCTAACATTTCCTTTTTTGGATTTTCTCAAAGTAATTGGTTTTGAGCTTTCCCAGATTGATGTCAGTGACGGTTCCTCTAAGTTGTTCTAGCTTGAAGGAACATGAGCCGCTGGTGGTCGCTGTGTTCCATGATGTCAGTGGGCCACACAGTCACAGCTTCAGTCACACTGAACATATTGAGCTGTATTGATGTGTGAGTCAAGTGTGGGCTTTAATGGTCGATTTGAAGGTGGAACACAGGCTTTTATCTTGTGTTTACTGCCCCTCGCAAACACCCTCGGGGACCTTTCCCCCTCCAGCCTCCGCTGCCTCGACCAGATACCAGGTCGTCTACGTGTCAGTGTGGCTGCATCAACGGAAACTCTGCCCCAATTCACTGCTTTAATCAATGACTGGTAAACACTCTGACTTCCTCTAGAGTAACGACGCAGACAACGTAGTGTTATCGAGCTCCAAGCAGAGGAACAGTGGAAGCAGCTGAAGTTTCCCATGGTGCATCATGAAGTCTGTATGTTTAACCACAACTGTAGATGAGTAATCTCCTCACATAAATGACCCTCATTATCGTAAAATGAAAAGGAGTCATAGATGCCATTAGCCAAAGTGAGCCATTACAGAGAGCCTGTCCCTTTACAATGACTGTTTATTCACTCTGCTGGAAGAAGACACGTCGACAGCAACCATTCCTAAAATCATTCAACATCACAATGATGAATGCCAGCAGATTAGAAGAGCAAAACCAACTCTGACTTCAAATAAACATTGATAGTCGGACATAAACACAGAGAATTGAGTACGGACATTCTTTGCAAATCTGTGTCAGGACACACGACACGTACTCGCTGTAGATTATTCAGAGCTTTTACTCTCTGTGTTCTCACATGATCTCGCTGTGACATCGAACGGAGCTGACAGGAGGTTCTAGAAATTAGAGATGAGCCAATACGATGCTCCATATCGGTATCAGGTCCAATTCAAGTCAAAATCACTGCGGAAAAATGTAAAATACAGTAAGAATCAGACAGAACTCAGGTTGATTTGATGATCAGTCAGAATCAGACAGAACTCAGGTTGATTTGATGATCAGTAAGAATCAGACAGAATCAGACAGAACTCAGGTTGATTTGATAATCAGATGAAGAGCTGTTAAATGTTTTCTCCTCCTCGTGCTCGTTTCTCCTCTCTGTGTGTTGCTTTGATTCTAACTCTCTGTACGTCTCTCTGGTTTCTGCTTCGCTGGGTGTCGCTGGGTGTCGCTGGGTGTCGCTGTACAGACCGCGCCGCTGGCCTCTGCTGTCGCTTGGTGGTTCCCTGCCACAAAGGGATGCCCCGCCTCGCTGACCTGTCCGTCAAAACCAAAGATGTGTGGGAGATCCCACGGGAGTCGCTGCAACTTATCAAGCGTCTTGGGAACGGGCAGTTTGGGGAGGTCTGGATGGGTACGGATCCGTTCGACTCCGGGTGGCAGGGTCACAGGGAACGGGGCCACGCTGGTCAGCAGAGACACTAGAATCCTAAAACCAGAGCAGATTGTCTCAATCTGGGCTCCAGGTCATTTTTACACCACGTTCAGACGATCCATCCTGAGTGATTCAACCATGGGCAGATGGTGCTAATACTCCTGATCACAAGGACACATTTGTAGACGTGTGCTATCTGCCCTCAGAATGGGTTAGAGTGTGTCTCATCAGCTGATGACCTATGACCCACAGTTTGTCTCATGTCTTTGTATATTTGTAAAATTAGCTCATGTGGTCCCAGGAGACACATGCAGGACACAGCAGTGCTTTATCACGTTATCTCCATGTGAGGGCATCACTAAGGATGGAAGGTCATTCTTGGGTCGAAACGGGGCAATAGTCTGGGACCTTCCTCTCAAAATCATCATTGTCCGGAGTCTCTGCTGTCTCAGTTTAACGATGGTTCCCTTCCATGTCCCTGATTGCATGCTCCTCTCCCTGGTAGTTAACCCCCTGTGCCTTGCCTTCCCTCCCTTCCTCCCCCTGTAGAAGATGCGGATGGTTTGTGCTTTAATTTAACGGGCGTTTGTGTGAACTACATCCCTGACACTGTGGGCTTGGGTCATGACGCCTGGGAGATCAGCAGAAACGCACTTGAGTTGGAAGTAAAGCTGGGAACAGGATGTTTTGCTGATGTGTTCTATGGTAAGAACAAATTGCACTTTTGTTGTTTTCTTTGTGACAGTGAGGCGTCTTGAAGTCGTTTATGTTGATATATTGATTAGTTTATTTGTTTTCCTATTTGGAATTCAGTGAATTAATGGAAGGTTAAAAGCAAAGGCTGTTAAGTTACAGCGCTCCAACGCTTCCACACGACGTTAACACCATCAACATCAATAAACAAGGTTTTATTCACTATATGGTTAGCATGGAATATTTAGTATAATCTGCCAATTATTTTCTATTAGATTCAAGATTGTTATTTGTCACATCTGGATGTACAAGTACACCCCCAGTGAACAAGCCCCACTGTGCAACTGTGCAGCAATAACAATAACAATAAATGATGCAGAGAGTAGTCAAGTACTCAAAGTAGTCAAGTACTCAGAGAGTAGTGGGGTACTCAGTGGGATGTCAAGTACTCAGAGAGTAGTAAAGTACTCAGAGAGTAGTGGGGTACTCAGAGAGTAGTGGAGTACTCAGAGAGTAGTGGAGTACTCAGAGAGTAGTAAATTACTCAGAGAGTAGTGGAGTACTCAGAGAGTAGTGGAGCACTCAGAGAGTAGTAAAGTCTCACTCAGAGAGCAGTGGGGTACTCAGTGGGGTGTCAAGCTCAGAGAGTAGTGGGCACTCAGAGAGTAGCAGTGAGACTCAGAGGCAGTGGAGTACTCAGAGAGCAGTAGTACTCAGAGAGTAGTACTCAGAGAGAGTGGGTACTCAGAGTAGTGGGTACTCAGTGGGGTGTCAGACTGGAGAGTAGTGGAGTACTCAGAGAGTAGTGGGGTACTCAGTGGTGTGTCAAGTACTCGGAGAGTAGTGGAGTACTCAGAGAGTAGTGGAGTACTCGGAGAGTAGTGGAGTACTCGGAGAGTAGTGGAGTACTCGGAGAGTAGTGGAGTACTCGGAGAGTAGTGGAGTACTCGGAGAGTAGTGGAGTACTCAGTGGTGTGTCAAGCATGTGCTGTGACAGTAGCAGTAGTGAGATTAGCGTCGCCTGCTTTGGTGAATCATCCAGTGAAGGACTTGAGCGTCAGTGTTCTGCTGCATCTCTACTGGCTTTAAAAGCCTTTTTCAATCTCAAGTCCATCCTTCAGCATAACATAAGAGTAAAAAGGACTAACCCCTAATCTCTGTGTTGCATGGTTAACACATTGTCATTTCAAAGCAAGACTTTAAGCCAGGGTCTCAAACTCGCGGCCCGCGGGCCTCATGTGGCTCCCCCAGTGGAACACTTTGTTTCTGTCTGTTTTTGTTATTTACAGATTCATTTTGCAGCATTTTTTGTTAAGAACTAACTAAGGATTATTTTTCAGATTTATTAATCTGTTGATTATTTTCTCGATCAATCAAGTAATAGTTTGGTCCATAAAATGTCAGAAAGGTTGATCAGTGTTCCTCAAACCTGTAAACGCTGATGTCCTCAAATGTCTTTCACTTTGAATGATTTCTGTGTTATACAGAGCAAAGAAACCAGAACATATTCACATTTAAGAAGCTAGAAAATATTTAAAAAACACTTGTAATAACTCTAATGAACTATATATCAAAACACTTTTACTTTGAAACATCATCATTGATTCATTTCTAATCATAAGCAGTTCATTTTTTCACAAACTCCTGACCAGACTAGAAGTTCACTGGCCCTCAGGTCATTTTGAGTTTGAGGCCCCTGCTGTAAGCCCTTGTTTTTAACTTGTGGTGTCTTGACTTTGGAATGGCATGGTTTGAATATGACTCCATGTGTGTGTGTGTGGGGTGCAGGAACGTGGAATGGCACCACGAAGGTGGCGGTGAAGACTCTCAAGCCCGGCACCATGTCTCCAGAGTCTTTCCTGGAGGAGGCTCAGATCATGAAGAAGCTTCGCCATGACAAACTGGTGCAGCTGTATGCTGTGGTGTCTGAGGAGCCCATTTACATCGTCACAGAGTACATGGGCAAAGGTAGAGGCATCAAAGGCGTCAGTGTTTGTACACACATATCATGCTGATTTCCACACCTTAACTAAGTGAACTTGCAGCGTAAAGTCTTTTTGATATTTGTACTACCTACACGTGGTACTTGTGATTTTTTTACTTTACTTGGTGATATGGTGAAAATAATCTGTATTTATGAATTTTACACTTCACCCATTCACTGTATGACTCATGAGCGAGCTAAGTAGACGTGCCATTAAATGTTGTGTGTTTTAGATTGAAACATGTGGCTTCATCATCATCCATCGTTATCCTCCACATGAGGGACGAGGGCGTTAGTTTAGAAGAGGGATGAAGATCTAAAGCACTGTCATCATCATCACAGGAACACTTGTGTCATGGTGTGCTTTTGTGGTGTGTGTGTGTGTGTGTGTGTGTGTGTGGTGTGTGTGTGTGTGTGTGTGTGCACAAGCTGCCACATTGAGTTCAGACCATTAAAGCTGCATTTTCACAAAGGAGAAGCAGATTCTGTCGTATCTGCTGATCTTCAGTACAGATAAAAAACGATCAGCTGATGTTGTTGCCGGGTTACAAGTAGTTCAGCTGTAGCGTGTGTGGAGCATTGAGATGTTGACACATGCACGATGTAGACGTGTGTGTGTGTGTGTGTGTGAACTGTAGGAAGTCTGCTGGAGTTCTTGAAGGATGGAGAAGGACGAGGACTGAAGCTGCCAAATCTTGTGGACATGGCTGCTCAGGTATTTAATCTGGGCACAGATGATGTGCTGATGTTATATAATCTAGAATTGGCTTTTTTTTCCCTCCAAAATTGTGTATTTGAACATTTAGTGTAAAACAGTGATGTGCATAACCAGTGTAAAGTTTTTAGTAAGAGAAGCGTTTGAAGGCTTAAATGCAGCTGAAAACCACTTCCTCCTGCTTTATTAGTCTTTGTTTTGTGCACAATCACTCGGCTCCAAACAAGAACAAACCCTGTCATTGATATGTTTGGATGAGTGAACCTGGACACAGGAGGCCTGCAGGTGTAGTGTTGATGCAGCATGCTGTCTTGGCTGCAGGTGGCAGCAGGCATGGCCTACATCGAGAGGATGAACTACATCCATCGAGACCTGCGCTCCGCCAACATCCTGGCGGGAGACAATCTGGTGTGCAAGATCGCTGACTTTGGCCTGGCCAGGCTCATTGAAGACAATGAATACACTGCTCGGCAAGGTGGGGCTCTGCACCCTACAATCACACACACACACACACAGAGAGAGCACAGTGATGTAGTATTGTGAGCGTCTGTCACTGAGCTCCATCTCTGTGGACACAAACTGGAGCTCAAAGCTGCGTTAAAGAGCGGAACAACTAACAACCTGATACTGAGAGCAACAGCAACACCACACTTTATTACAATCCTCATTCAATATTTACAGTCAAATCAATCAGCGTCTTTGTCGCCAGAAAGGGGAAAAGTTGGCAGCTGTGGACAGAGAGACAGACACACATAACTGTCGCTGGACCGGTGATGTCAGCGAGGCCTTGTTCATCACGCCTCTCTCCCGCAGGTGCAAAGTTTCCCATCAAGTGGACCGCCCCGGAGGCCGCGCTGTACGGGAAGTTCACCATCAAGTCAGATGTGTGGTCGTTTGGCATCTTGCTCACAGAACTGGTCACCAAGGGCCGGGTGCCTTATCCAGGTGAGGGGACTCAGCATGGATTATCCACTGCTGCAGCAGTAGCATCATGCTAACACCTCACATCAGATGTCATCGTGTTTTTAAACTCAGTTTGTATAAATAAATGATACAGTTCTAGTTCTACTCAGTGTTGGTGTGAGGCACGTTGTTTCCCATCATCATCATCATCATCATCATCATTATAACACACAGACTGATTTCCACAGTAATCATTAGAATCACTCATGAGACCAGTGAGATTGAGCTCACGATCATCCGTCTGAATCCTCCTCTGTTCAATACGGAGACTTTAGACGTGTCTTTGCTCAATGATTAACAAAGATGACGCATGTTTTTTAATCTGCAGTTTGATTCTAGTATGGAACCAGCAAAAAAACCAAGAACCAGCTGAATGAAGCTAGAACTGTAAGCTCATGTTCTTAAATCTATACCCACTGAAGAAAACATGGAGAGTGCTTCATCTTATGGAGCTAAAGTCTAAAGTTAAGTTTAAGTTTGTGTCACTGAGGTAAAAGTCACAAAATAACACATTTGAACAAACTGTGATGTAAAAGTGGCTGCTTCACTTTCAAGAAGTGAGTCACAGAGAAAAAGTGGCCACTAAGATATCGTAGATGTTATGATGGTGAACTTGACGATTTCAGATGTCAGATAACGTTGGTTGCCACCGTGTTTGTGGTCTCCATGTGACTTTTAGGGATGAACAACCGCGAGGTGCTGGAGCAGGTGGAGCGTGGCTACAGGATGCCGTGTCCCCAGGATTGTCCCATCTCTCTGCATGAGCTGATGCTGCAGTGCTGGAAGAAAGATGCAGAGGAGCGGCCCACCTTTGAGTACCTGCAGGCCTTCCTGGAGGACTACTTCACAGCCACTGAGCCTCAGTACCAGCCCGGGGACAACCTCTAATCCCCCTGGAAGAAACCTGGAAGAAACCTTGGCCATTAATATGATGGTGTGGGATAGGCAGGTGGGCTGTGTGTGTGTGTGTGTGTGTGTGTGTGTGTGTGTGTGGGGGCCTCGGGGCCTCGGGGCCTCGAGGCTGGGACCACACTGGCTGAATCAGTGCTGTTAAAAAAACAAACTCTGGAGCCTTCGCAGCTCGGCCTTTATTTTTTTTAGCTCAGTATTTCAGTCCCTGGTTGTTTTCTGACGTCTGAACTCTGCACACGGTGACACACGTGGAAGCTGACGGACACAAGACGGACGCAAGACGGACGCAAGACGGACGCTGGGATCATGCAATGAAATACCTGTATTCAGTGTAAATTGAAAAAAGCTTGTTTTATTTTATTTGTTTGCTTCCGTTAAAGATTTTATTTTCTCCTGCACAAACAATTATAATAACAATAATAATAAGAAGAATAATAAAGGAAAAGGAAGATGAACCTGACCTGGTATTATTCTATAGTTCCTCTATCATTTTCTAGAGATTGAATTGGAAGCCTCAGTTTTCTGCTCTTTTCTTTTCTCCATAATGTTAAAATGAACTATAAGCATGATGCGGACTTTTCCCTACAGTCTCCACTTGTATACTGTATGTCACTTTTGTATGGAAGTCAATATGTCTCATCACATTTTTCTTTTTTAAATAAATCCTTTCATGTTCTCCTCTCTGTTTTTCACATTTAGAAATAAAAAAAGGTTTAAAATATCAGATTTTTGTTTCCTCAAATCAAATGTGAGCATGCGGAATATGTTTATATGGATATATAAATGTTTATATGTATATATATATATATATATATATACATATGCAGTATATATACGTTCAATGTGTTCAAATTTGATTAGAGGAAAAGAACAACAAAGTCAACATCAAATATAAGGAAAGGTTTCAAACTAACTTTCATCCAATCACACTGTGTTCCATTGGTCATGTGACACTGATGCAGGAGTCGATCAGCAGTTTATCCTTTTAAACCTGGGATACTGAAATGTGATCACATCAGAGCGTTCACATGTTTGAAACCTTTGGGTTTTTAAGCCAGAAAAGTGAAATTGAGATGTTTTCAAATTTTGAACAGTTAAATTCCGGGGGGTTCAATCTCAGCGTATCTCGCTCTTTGCTTTGATCAGAAAATCTGGTGTTTTTCCTTTTGTTGTTGATGTTTATCTTGAGGAAATGAAAAGGTTGTTTTAATTGAAGACTGTTTTGGTTTATTTCAGCTCATCATCATGGTTATTATCTTTGGGAGAAGTGTGTGTGTGTGTGTGTGTGGACAGTGCAGCTGAGTGCAGACCACTCGTCGATATTTCTGTTTTCCTTTTATTTCAGGTTTTGAAGAAGATTTTCACAGATGATTATGTTTTACTTTGTGTGTTTAGAGGATCTTTGAGGATCATTCACACTGAAGCTGATGATTTTAACGTTTGAGTAGAAAATGGATTGAAAGGCCAATGAAAACCTCTTTGTTTCTGTCGGTTGTGAAGCTGAATGCTTATGTGATGCTAACTTCTCTCCTTTGTATCTTTCATTTGCATTTTTTAACACCTTTTATTTCAGTGATTTGACGTTTGAAAATCAGAAAAGAACAATAAACATTTTACACTCTTTCCAAGACACTCATGTGAACTTTGACCTGTGTGTGTGTGTGTGTGTAAGGATCAGGTTACTTATCTTAGGAAACAAAACCTATTTGTGGTCAAAGTTGTTGATGTAAAAAGTATGAAAAGCAAACTGTCATGTTGTGTAATTATTGTGATCTGACAATGCTGCTTTATTATTGTTTTATTATTTTCCTGTTTGCATGGACACAAGTCATCGGAGTCCAAGCCTGAACAGAGACCTGGTCGCATCAGGACCACAACAACAGGGCGTCAGAGGACCTGCAGCTCTGCTCTGAGGTGACACAAGACAATCTGAGCATGAGGCTGCTTTCACGTTCATTCTTCTTTGTCTCACGTGGTGTGACTCCTCCTTCTGCAGGATTTATAGGAGGAGGCAGCAGAGACTGTCGCACACACACACACACACACACACACAGCAGCTGACATGAACCTCTGTGGACACAGACATGGTGTGTGATACTTTCACAGCTACAAGGACAAACTATACGCAGCAGGTACATGTTTCATTTCCTTCATTTTTCTTTTGTTGGACCTGACAGAAATATTTCAGTTTTGCTTCTTTACATTTGTAAAAGGTTGTTAAATTGAAAGAGCTCTTAAATACAGTTGTATCTGTGTGTGCTGTTCACGTGCAACAGATCAACTGTCTTCTTCTAAACTTCTGTCAAAACATGGTTCCATTTCTATTATTCCTGGTCTTTACATGTGTTTATATCTCCACAGCCTCAGATCAATTGCAATAGTTTAACAGAAACACATGATGGTGTCATAAAAACCTCCGTCCATCTCTCTAATGGCTTTATTGCAGGTATTAGCATGTGGTGAAATGGAGGGAGCCGTCTTTGTCACTGTTCAGAAGATCTATTACCCTTTGCTGTGCATCATGGGAATTCCAGGTTTGTCATCACATACACTCGTTTGCTGCTCCACCAATTTCATTGGGGAAGATTATTATTAATCAATTTACAGGGTTTGTATTTCAGAAGTGGTTTTCTCACGACAGCTCTGTGACGACAGCTCTATGACGACGGCTCTATGAAGACAGCTCTGTCACGACAGCTCTGTCACGACAGCTCTATGACGACGGCTCTGTGACGACGGCTCTATGAAGACAGCTCTGTGAGCTCTATGAAGACAGCTCTGTCACCAGGTTACGACAGCTCTATGACGGCTAGCTCTGTCACGACAGCTCTATGACACAGCCTGTCACGATCTATGACAACAGCCTCTATGACGGCCTCTATGACAACAGCTCTGACGCACATGATCTCTGTCCTGTCACCACAGCCTCTATGACAACAGCTCTGTCACCACGCTCTATGACGACAGCCTGTCACGACGCTCTATGACAACAGCCTGTCACTTGCCATGACAGCCTGTCACGACAACAACAGCTCTGTCATCTATGACAGCAGCTCTATGTGTCACGACGCGACAACAGCCTGTCACGACAGCCTCTATGACAACAGCCTGTCACTGTGCTCTATGACAACAGCCCTGCTCTATGACACAGCCACAGTATGACAACAGCCTGTCACCACAGCTCATGACTCCACAGCCTGTCACGCCTCTATGACAACAGCCCTGTCACGACAGCCTCTATGACAACAGCCTGGTCACGACAGCTCTATGACAACAGCCTGTCAATGCTCTGGTGCTCCCATGAGCTGTCACCTATTGACTTGTCACTCTTCACGACAGCTCTGTCAAAACAGCTCTATGACGACGGCTCTATGACGACAGCTCTGTCACGACGGCTCTGTCATGACTTAGTGTCTGTCTGTCTGTCTGTCACATGAGTTAAATGTGTCATCTCAAACCTGACTCCCCTGTCTAAGATCTCAGGATGTTGCTCCTTAAACGCACAGTGGACAGTAGTTCTGTTGTTAGTGATATGTATACGTATAAGATAAAAGTGTGTTTATTATTATATAAAGTAGGTGAGAGAGATTTCTGCAACAATTACTCTGCATACTATTCTGGCGTTAGCAACAACCGCCTTCACACACACACAGATTATTTAAAGGCATAGAGTGGACTTGTCTGAGACCACAGCATGTGAGATGAGACAACTGGTGAGACTGTGGCCGATGCATGTTTTGCTCCCGCTGCCCCCAAGTGGTCAGGCAAGGTCATGTCATGCAGACATTTACCTTTGACTCCACAGGCAAAAACATACAGATGAAGAACTACACCTCCAAAATAGAATAAAGCCAAATGGCAGAGATTTATTTATTGCAGTCTCACCATTAAATGTCACTATTTTTTTTACACACTGCACCTTTAAATAAATGTGTTTTTAAACATAGAGAGATAGTGTTATGGATGTCTGGAATTAATAATGAGAATCATTTTACAAAAACAAACGAGAGAGAAAGAGAGAGAAGCTTCTACTTGCACTGATGTTAATTAAATATAAATCACCCTCAAAAGATGCTTGAGATTTCTCTTAGACATTCTCTTGTGGGTCATGTTTCAAACTGAGAGACAGTAAATCCATCTTTTCTGTCTTTCCCTTCCAGCTAACCTCTTCACATTCTACATGATCTGCTTCCGTAAATGTGGGATGTCCGACACGGCGAGCATTTACCTGAGCTGTCTGGCCATCGTGGATTCCCTCTACGTCGTGTGGGTGATCCTCATTGACCTCAGCCTCACCTTCTGGCTGCTGCAGCCCTTCTGGCATTCCCATCCGTGGTGTGGCATCCTGGGATTCCTGCAGCACGGATCACTGTACAGCTCCTCCTGGATCGTGGTGACGTTCACCATCGAGCGTTACCTGGTTCTCCGCAGCACAGCAGCCAAGCAGCACTTCTCCCAGGCCTGGGTCACTAAAGTGACCTGTGTGGCTATCGTCCTGGTGTCTCATCTGGTCTCTGTGCCACTGGGCTGGATCAACATAGTCTCCGATGTCAACGTCACTGTGAACGGGGAGATTGTGACGCTGCCCCGGTGTCATTACCGTGACGAGGTCTACGCCACTGTAATTGTTTGGATAACCATGTTCCTCTCAGGGGGAGTCCCCATCGTGTTGGTCATCATCTTCAACTACCTCATAGGATACCATCTCTGCCGCGCAAGCCACCTCTTCACCAAGGAGGAGTGCCGCGTCATGCAGGGGAGGTGCATCAGGGGCATGTTGCGGAGGACCATCCTGTTGCTGGGCACCGTCTCTGTGGCCTTCGTCGTCCTCAGCCTTCCTCGCTTCGTGACCTACGCCATCCTAAGAACCAAGTACAACTACTCCAGCTTCAACAGGAATGACTACAGAATTCCCATCAACGTGGCCGGAGACCTGGCCAACATGCTGCAGAACCTGAACTCCACCACCAACTTCCTGCTCTACTGCATGGTCAGCCAGCGCTTCAGGAGGGAGCTGGTCCAGGTGGTGACGTGTAAGGACAAGGCCCGTGAGCTGGGCTCTGTTCTAACACACACCACCATGAAGGTCTTCTCAGTCGTGGATCGTAAGCTGTCGCCGGGCAGCAGACCCGTGACTGTGGTGCTCACCAGTATCACACACACACACAGTAGAAATGACCTGTTCTCACCTTCATCTTCTTCTCATGGAAACATTTGTTTGCGTTAACTCGTCTCACTCTTTCAGAAAAGGGTGGAATGTGCGCTGTGGGAGAGGGGGAGGAGTTAAGTATCTCGGGGTCGTGTTCACAATTGTGTTATTTTAAACATATACAAATAAAAGTGAAGTAAAAGTATATAAGTATAAATATATATAAGTGAAGTAAAAGTATAAACGACAACAGTTAACAGTCGTTTATACAGATATATATACAGTGATATGACAGTCGTCATATCACTAATGTCAAAGCGGTGTTTACGTGAACGTGATGTTTGTGTAGCCTGGTGAAAGTTAACGTAACAGCATTAGTAAGGGAATTAGTAAGCAATGTTTTTCCCACCCGGCTAAACTGTGCTGTAAAGCAGCTTTCATCACACAAAGAAGAGAAATACACATCAATACACCAGCACCAAGTCTTTATATCATGATATTTTTACACCGGATATTCAACTGTAATTTCTGGCCCCTCCCCCCGTGACTGTCCAGTGACCTCATCGATTAGTGCAACTGATGGAGCAACAACTGTGTGGCATTTTGATAAAAACATGGACAGTATCTCATGGAAATGCATGACGGAGCCATGTTGTGTCCTCCAGTGGCGTCATGTGAAATGTATGATGTGTCATTCTCCCTACACTTTTACAGTGGCGCCACCATGAGGTTGAGCTGCATGACTGCCATTAAATGATTGATTTTGATATTCACGTCCCGAGTTTGACTTTTCCTCTTCAGCACGATTAGCACCATCATCATCTTTAATTTGTCCAATACATTTCATTGTGACATAATACTATGTTATTACTGTGCTAACTAACAAATATTAGCATGCCAGTGCTAAATACCACAACAACAACAACAACAACAACAACAACAACCTCCTTGTCTTACGACATGAATCAAAGTCATGTGTTTGTCTTGTAACAGCATGTGATGAAGTGAAAACTCATCAAAACAGTGCAAAGAAAGTTGTTAAAAGGTCCAGTGTGTAAAAATGTGTGAAAGTTGCTGCCATCTATTGGTGGAAGTGCAGAGTGCAACAGTCAGACAACTCCCTCAGCTGCTGTGTCTGAATAGTTAAGGCTGATGGAGATGGAGGAACGATACAGTCTAACCCACACAACCATCCATGGCTCTGAGACGCATGTGTTACTGTCTTTGTTGAATGTTGAGCCAGAATCCACATCCAACACAAGTCTATATAGACAGTTACCATGGTAACATTCAAGTAAACACAGATGCATCAGAAAACCCATCCCAAAAAATACGAGTAGGAGTTTTTCGTCCCAGAATTTCAAATGAAAAAACATAAATGGTTTAGTGATAAAGTGTCAGTGCACACAGGAGAACTTAATGCAATTGCATTAGCGGTCCAGTGGGTGGAGGAAATACGACCACTGAGAACATTCATCTGATCACACTCAAGTTCATCACTCACAAAGCAGACAAGACATCCCATAATACAGCAAACACTATACAGAATTCGAATGATGGGACTCACAGTTACATTTTTATAAGATATATATATATATATATATATATATATATATATATATATATATATATATATATATATATACATATATATATATATATATACATATATATATTAGCTTCTTTATTCACACAAACTGAGAAGACATTCGCCAGCTGAATGAGTGAAATAATAAGCACTAAGTTTAAAGCTTATTATTTGTATTCATTTTTATTTTATTTTTATTTTGTGAAGTAATAGTTCAGTTAGAGCCACAGTTTGATTCACACTCCATACCAGATGGTGGCGGTAGTGCACCAAGCCGCCATAAAAGGAAGACGATGACGTTGACCGTTCAAGTGACAACCTGTGAAACTCCATCAGTTCGTTTGCCGCTTATCAGTAGGAATTATTATTATTTCATTTATTTGAATGTTGTCATTTGCCTGACACTTTTATTTTGTGGCGTTAAAACAACAATGGGACAAGTGTCGGCTGTTAAAGTGTGTGTTCGAGTCCGCCCGCTTATTGCGAGGTAAGTTCTGCATAGCAAGAACGAGCTAGTGCTAACACGTCTGACGACGAGCCGTTGTTTCAGCATCTAATAGTGATCTATGTGTCTATGTATGTACTTGTACTATATAATACATAGTCCATATAATATATGTATAAATATGCAGTGTCATAATCACTACATATCTGACGTTTATAACAAACCAAACCGTTTGAAAACGGGTAGAAAATTGAGCGAGTTGTGGTTGTTTAAAAAGTCCATGTACCACTACAACACACGTGTGCGCGCGCGCGCGTGCGTGAGCGAGCTGACTGTGGCAAGATGGCGTTCGACAATCCGCCATAAGACATCGAGCCTTTATCTATGTCTATGGTTCACAGACCGTGACATTACATAGACCTTCACGCTGTCGTTGATGTCATTATACAGTGGGGCAAACAAGTGTTTACATAGACCTTCACGCTGTCGTCGACGCCATTATACAGTGGGGCAAACAAGTATTTACATGGACCTTCACGCTGTCGTCGACGCCATTATACAGTGGGGCAAACAAGTGTTTACATAGACCTTCGCGCTATACAGTGGGGCAAACAAGTATTTACATAGACCTTCACGCTGTCGCGCCATTATACAGTGGGGCAAACAAGTATTTACATGGACCTTCACGCTGTAGCCGCCATTATACAGTGGGGCAAACAAGTATTTACATGGACCTTCACGCTGTCGTCGATGCCATTATACAGTGGGGCAAACAAGTATTTACATGGAAGGACAGGATTTTTCACATACTGTCTCTCACAGTTGAAGTGTCCCTATGATGAAAAGGACAGACCTCTGTCATCATCTTAAGTGGGAGAACTTGCACAGTGCTCGGTGGCTGACTAAATACTTTGTTGCCCCACACACTATACGTCCTGTGATGTCTGTGCAAAGAAATGACAGCAATCCATCCAGGAGCAGACTCCAGATGTCTGTAATGGAACCAAGTGTTGAACAGTTCAATCAGCATACATGGTCATGTTTAGTGAAAATAAATCACAGTAGAAAGAGATTCATGAATGGTTTAGTAAGTGAATAGTAGTGAAGTGTAATCTTGTTCCTAATATCCATACACTATTAATAATTATGTAATGTTTGTTATCTTTGTTTAATAAAATGTTGCTCTCTTTTTCTGACTGAAAATTGAGGTCTTATTTTTTATTGTGTTGATACTGTGTACAATAGAATTTCTTTAAGCTGATAGTTGCTGAACTGTTGTTCAAAAATAAATGGGGAAAGACAGTCAGTTTTATGTTATTGTCACAGGGAGGAAAGAGAATGCTGAGCCTGTCCAGCTGAAAACTGATAAGAAATCAGTTCATCAGATTGATGATGGGAATAAAACCACCAAGAGCTTTAGTTTTGGTGTGTTTCACAGTGATGATAGGATGAATAATTGTGTTTCCTTTTTAAAAAAACTAATTTATTACTAAGTGATTGTGATGGAAATGTATTCACTTGCCTCTGCTGTTTGTAGATCGAGTGTTCGCTGCTGATGAAACAACCAATCATCTGTACCAGGACATTGCAAAGCCTTTGGTTGTCGCCACTGTTGAGGGATACAATGGTATGTAATGGAATCTGTTGTAATAGCACTCTCTGTAACTGTGCTCAAACATCTGGTCGTTATATAATCCACAGGAACCATATTCACTGATGGGCAGACTTCTTCTGGAAAGACTTTCACCATGATTGGGAGTGACCATATTCCTGGAGTGATTCCAGGAGTACGAGGTGAAGACACTCTTTTTTTTTAATTAATGTTTTTGGTAGACAGTACAACATATGTCACCTTCACAAAATACAAGACATAAATACATACTCCACTGTCCCCTTTCAAAATTAATAATAAAAAAAAAAAGATAAATAATAAAAATAAAATAACCAAACAACATTGTGTGCCTTGTGTGACTCTCATAAAGCATGGCCCTCGCATAAGACGCTCAGTTTTTCTTTTAGAGCACTTCTATACACTTATTAAACCCTCCTAACTATACCTTTACTGAACCTTCAAGTCATTGTTTCTTCTGCTCATAATACAAAACTGCGTCTTAAATGTCAATAAAATTTGTTTGTCATGGTAAATGTAACCAAATAAGTATCAGAACTGTTTAATCATGTACATGTTGTTTTGTAAATGATTGCTTTACAGAGTGATATCTGATGACTCGCTGCACAATGACTCCCGTCCTCAGCCATAGGCTCATGCCTCACAGCATTTACATAAATGGGTCACAAGACTCCCAAGCTTTGCATAAACCAGAAAGGACTCACAAGCGGGAATGTTTCCTGTTTGTAGCAGAACAGGTTTCTTTCTTCTGTGACTGTGAGAAAAGGTAAGAGTGGAGAACAATATGATGTTTAGTTTCTTCTTTAGAACTGCACTTTTTAAACAAGACATACTTGACATACCTTGTAAATAAGTGATTTTGACCTTTGTACCAACTTTGTAGTTAGTGACGGTCAGGTTGATGTGTTACACCCATGTCGGCGCTCACGCCTGCTGAGTGAGTAAGATAAAGGAACAAGTCAAAACAACCAACATGCTAATGTGTGTTCACTTGTTACAAGTACACTGTGACTGAAACTGCGTCTTTACTCTCTCTCTCTGTGTGTGTGTGTGTCTTTAAGAAGCTGTGCACCTTTGAATTCATTTGTATTGTTTTTATTTTCACTTTAACAGCACAGACCGCCTCCCACTGTAACATGGATTCTTTCAAAGGTACCAAACCACAACACACTTAAGTCTGTCGACATACCTGTGTCACTGAAGTGCAAACCTGTTCTCTCACTGTTCTCTCACTGTTCTCTCACTGTTCTCTCTCACTGTTCTCACACTGTTCTCACACTGATCTCTCACTGATCTCTCACTGTTCTCTCTCTGTTCTCTCACTGTTCTCTCATCTCTCACTGTTCTCTCACTGTTCTCTTGCTGATCTCTCACTGTTCTCTCTGTTCTCTCACTGATCTCTCACTGTTCTCTCACTGTTCTCTTGCTGATCTCTGCTGTTCTCTCACTGTTCTCTTGCTGATCTCTCTCTGTTCTCTCGCTGATCTCTCAATGATCTCTCACTGATCTCTCACTGTTCTCTCTCTGTTCTCTCGCTGATCTCTCACTGTTCTCTCTCCTGTTCTCTCTCGCTGTTCTCTCTGCTGTTCTCTGCTGGTCTCTCACTGTTCTCTCTCTGTTCTCGCTGGTCTCTCTCACTGTTCTCTCTGCTCTCTCGTCTGGTTCTCGCTGTTCTCTCTCTCTCACTGTTCTCTCTCGCTGTTCTCTCTCGCTGTTCTCTCACTGTTCTCTCTCGCTGTTCTCTCTCACTGTCAGGGCCTTGCCCTCATCGCAGCGTTCCTGTTGAGATTGATGAGAGAATGACTTCCACCAGTCTGGACTTGGTCTTGCCGCCCAATTGCCAAGAGTGCAGTGGACACACAGAGAGCAACAGCAACAGTCAGCAGCACTACGACTGTGAGCCGCTCATACCAGAGAACCAGCATGAATCCAGAGTCCCTTCTCATGCTGCTGCAGAACCTCGGATCACACACTGTAGACAAATGAGAGCCCCGCGACCTGCAGGTGTTTGGCCTTATGGCCTCAGAGAGCACACACCGCTGTACGAGTCGCACAGCATGGAGAACCACAGTAGAAACTGGTCTCAGGACTGGTCTCAGGACTGTTCTGCAGAACGTTTGGAGACCCCTCTCCCTCTCATGTCTGACATTGTCGCATCGCAGTACCCTGTCGCCCACATGCCTGTGCACAGTAAGTCTGTCGTTATGAACAGAAACATTGATTTATTGATCTCAAATTGGTACTTACCACTGGCCCCACTATTGGGGCCACGGTGAGGGAAAACAATTCACACACTTCAAGATATTATTGACCATATTATAAAGTTATAAAGTTGCGTAATTAAAGTCGTGAGAATTAAGTCTCAATTTACAAGAACAAAGTCGTAAAGTTACAAGAACAAAGTCGTAAAGTTACAAGAATAAAGTCTCAATTTACAAGAATAAAGTCATAAGGTTACAACATTAAAGTCGTAAAGTTGCGTAATTAAAGTCGTTAAGTTACAAGAATAAAGTCTCAATTTACAAGAACGAAGTTGTAAAGTTACAAGAACAAAGTCGTAAAGTTACAAGAATAAAGTCGTAAAGTTACAAGATTAAAGTCGTAAAGTTACGAAATTAGTCATGAGAATAAAGTCTTAATTTACGAGATTAAAGTCATAAAGTTACGAAATTAGTCATGAGAATAAAGTCTTCATTTACGAGATTAAAGTCGTAAAGTTACGAAATTAGTCATGAGAATAAAGTCTTCATTTACGAGATTAAAGTCGTAAAGTTACGAAATTAGTCATGAGAATAAAGTCTTCATTTACGAGATTAAAGTCGTAAAGTTACGAAATTAGTCATGAGAATAAAGTCTTCATTTACGAGATTAAAGTCGTAAAGTTACGAAATTAGTCATGAGAATAAAGTCTTCATTTACGAGATTAAAGTCGTAAAGTTCGAAATTAGTCATGAGAATAAAGTCTTCATTTACGAGATTAAAGTAAAAAAGTTACGAAATTAGTCATGAGAATAAAGTCTTAATTCTGAGATTAAAATTAGTAAGTTCTGAAATTAGTCATGAGAATAAAGTCTTC
The DNA here is from genome assembly GCF_019176455.1 of Solea senegalensis. Taxonomy (NCBI): domain Eukaryota; kingdom Metazoa; phylum Chordata; class Actinopteri; order Pleuronectiformes; family Soleidae; genus Solea; species Solea senegalensis. Next base: position 619,240 of record NC_058037.1, read on the forward strand.
ATTTGAGATTAAAGTCACAAATTAGTCATGAGAATAAATCTTCAAATTAAAGTTTCTGAAATTAGTCATGAGAATAAAGTCTTAGAGATCTCAAATTAAGAATAAAGTCTTAATTCGAGATTAGTAAAGTTACGAAATTAGTCATGAGAATAAAGTCTTCATTTACGAGATTAAAGTCGTAAAGTTACGAAATTAGTCATGAGAATAAAGTCTTAATTTACGAGATTAAAGTCGTAAAGTTACGAAATTAGTCATGAGAATAAAGTCTTCATTTACGAGATTAAAGTCGTAAAGTTACGAAATTAGTCATGAGAATAAAGTCTTCATTTACGAGATTAAAGTCGTAAAGTTACGAAATTAGTCATGAGAATAAAGTCTTCATTTACGAGATTAAAGTTGTAAATTTAAACACAGAATTTAGCCACTTCACAAAAGGCTCACCCACTAAATATGTGCCCATTCAATTCTATGCTAACACCTTTTTTTTGTAAATCACTCACACTCCTGCACCAAAAGTCCACAGAGGACATCATTGATTTGATCACCATCTAAATCTGCTCAAATACAGAACATAGAAAACAAGAGTTAGATTTTTACAGATCTGGTATCCATGACAACACTGTATGTGATAGTTGATGAGAGTTGCCCTCTGTCCCTCTGTGCAGGCCCTAACCTGAGGCAGGGAGGTTCCCTCAGACCCTGTGCATGCTGCCCTCCCAAAGGCCTGCGTCATCATCACAGTCACAACTCTCATCATCATAAACGTGATTATCCAGCAGGTCCACACCAGCAGCAGTCCTGGTAGGAGAATGAGTCCTGACCGCGAGTCCTGACCGCGAGTCTTGACCGCGAGTCCTGACCGCGAGTCCTGACCACGAGTCCTGACCGCGATCCAATGTTTTTGAGTCACTCTCTGACTCTGATGATCCCTTTCACAGGAATGCCTCCGCACTTAGAAATGCTCCACATGTGCCTCAGGAACCTCCGAGAGATGTGATGCATGAGGTCAGTGTGAACTGCTCCTTCCAGGCAGGACCAGGATCTGCCACAGGGGAGATCAGGAAGACCATCAGCCTCCCTGAGGAGTGCAGTGAGTCACTTGCCTCTGCTTAAACATGCAAGTACAAAAGGTTTTTCTTGCTCAGGCTGATTTGTCTTTGACAGGAAATGTTTTCATCACATATTCCGTGGACACAGCTGAGGAAATCTTCCTTTTCACCAAGTTTCTGACAGATCAGGGATTCAAACCAGCGGTGAGACCCTGCACCTCTGTCTGCTTTCTCATGATCTGTTGAAAATGCTCACCGCCGCCTTCGCTTCTTTACAGATTGACATCTTTGATAATCCAATCCAAAGAATGAGCATCACTAAATGGATGGACAGATATTTAAATGACGTGAGTGTTGCATTTTTGTTTTTGTGACGTGGTCTTCTGTGGAAGCTGACGGAGTCGTTCTAAAACTCTTTTTACAGAAGTCGGTGCTCATCATCGTGGTCATTAGCCCCAAGTATAAGGAGGATGTAGAGGGAGCTGGTGACGACGACCACGGTCTGCACACTAAATACATTCACAATCAGGTCAGCACAGGCTCACACACTCTAATATAAACAACGGTAAACCCTGAACATTCAGGACCCACGTGGTACTTTAATCAGTCACAGGACAGACTCTGTGGTACCGCGGCTGCTGCCAAGTCAAAGCCTCATATATAACCCTATATATATATACACGTGTGTGTGTGTGTGTGTGTATATATATACAGTATATATACATACTTATACTTTTTACATTTTTACTTCACTTTCAGTACACTCAAGTGATTTTTGAGGGGTTATTTAAGATCCTCATAATTACATTTAGTAAATTCAGGCTTAGAGTAAGAATGGAATCCTTGTGGATAGTGAATAGAATTTCTTTTGACTCATTTAATATCACGTGTTCTTATTAACACAGATCCAGAATGAGTTCATCCAACAAGGCTGTCTGAACTTCAGACTGGTTCCTGTACTATTCCCTAATGCAACCAAGGTAAGAGTGAGCAACACGAGGGCCCCGCGGGGTCACAAAGAAGTTTACAGTATAAATAACACAAATCAAACTTCTTTCTCCTTAATTCCATTTGTTTCTGTGCAGGTTGTAGTTTATTTGTTGTTGTTGTTGTTGTTGTTTTTTTTCATTCATTTTGAAATCTTACTTTCGATATACAGCCATTTTATAAATATACTGTGCAAATAATACAAAACCACCACGTTAATAGTAATAAACACAGTGACAGTGCAGGACACTGTGTGGTGATCAGGATACAGAGAGAGAGAGAAACTATATTATAATAAAACGCTTATGTTTGATACTTATACCTTAGAGACGGTAACATGAGATCAGTAAAGTACAGTCAGTGCCTGAATGTTACTTGATGTGTAAGATGTCTTTGTATATTTCCATATGTCTTCATCATTGTTTCTGTTTAATTCTCTTTTTTTCCACTCATCAAAACAACATTCCAGTTCTTTCCTCTCAGTCTCAGATTATATCCTGCAGGTTCAGTATTAGGATTAGAATGCAGTAGATTATTCTGGTCTGTTATTCATGCTGAACTCATCTGTTCCATTTTCTCCTGCAGCTTTTACTCCATAGACACGCACACGTACTTAAAACTTCATAAAGCAAAATAAAAGAAAATAAAGTAAAAAAGTGAACAACAAAAACACACAATAAGATTCTCGCTTCACCTAATAATTCCTGTTGGAGAAGAGATTTCACGATAACAAGTATATTAAATATTTTGACATTATTTAAGGTCAGTTTTAGTTATTGATATAAACGATAAAAGTTTATTGAAATTGTCCACTTCTAATCTAGTAGTGAAAGTCATTTTCTCCAACACATGCATTAAAGTTCTAGCTCTAGTTGTAGTTGTAGTAGCTAAAGCCATCTTACTTGCTAAACCTTCTAGTCCCAAACATACTGTTTGGGACCATTTTCTAGCATTATTAATAGCATTTACTTCATTTCTTCAGTGTATAATCACGTTAAAACAAGAATATTTGGGAGTTTAATATGGGCTTTAGGCATGGGCCTGCCATCTTGTGTCTACAGCAGCATGTATGCACTAAGCAGCGGGAGCTTGCATTTCACATTGAAGACAGCAGTTGAATCTGTCGTGTCACCGTGAGATGTCCCTGTAGTTGTGACATCCTGGATGTGTGTGTGTGTGTGTGCCTCTCAGAGACATGTCCCCACCTGGCTGCAGAGCACAAGGATCTACCGCTGGCCCAGGGACACGCAGGACCTGCTGCTCCGTCTGCTCAGAGAGGAGCGCTATGTCTTTCCACAGCGCGGGGCTGAGCTCACACTCACTGTCCGTCCTCTCTGAGCAGTGATTTGATCACGAGTGGCGTTCCTGCTACAGCGCAGTCACATTTATAACGGAGAGCAACACAGAACACTGACGTAACACTGTTGTCTTTATCATCTTTATCATGAACAGACCTAGAGCGAGGGTGAGATTCTCTATGTTCAGTTTTAACTTTGCCTCTTGAATAAAACTGTAAACTTCTTGTCCTAAACTTGGAAAATGTGTCATTCACACTTCAATATAGTAGTTACAGCAACAATGATAAATGTATAATTGCATTTTTTAAGACCCTTTAACACCTAAGCCTCAAAATGTCTGTCTGGACTTTTTTTTTATTTTAAAATCTTTCTTCATACTCTGTTTTCAGGGTCTTTTCATGCACAACAACTCAAAAGCTTTGCTGGACATCAGGACCTGCGAAAATGTCCATCTGACACTGGTCACAGGTCTCTGTCTCTAAAGAGCGCCACCTAGTGGTGAAAAGTGTTGTATATTTTTATTATAAATCAAATCGAACCAAATTATTCTCAGACTTCCTTCATCCATTTCTACTGCTTTATCGTCCACAGAAAGAAACATGTAGAAAACAGCCTGTAATGTTATAATCCACATTGTAATACTTGCATGTAATGCATGTATTTAACCACAAGATGGCAGCATGTCCCAGGTAATGAAAACACTGTAACGTCATTTCTATTGTTTATCATAGATACATTATCACTGTTACGCTATTACACTGTTACACTATTGCACTGTTACACTATTACACTATTGCACTATTACACTGTTACACTATTGCACTATTACACTGTTACAGTATTACACTATTGCAGTATTACACTATTACAGTACTACAGCCACAGTATTACACTATTGCAGTATTACAGCCACAGTATTGCAGTATTACAGCCTCAGTATTGCAGTATTACAGCCACCACAGTATTGCAGTATTACAGCAACAGTATTACAGCCACCACAGTATTGCAGTATTACAGACACCACAGTATTGCAGTATTACAGTACTACAGCCACCACAGTATTGCAGTATTGCAGTACTACAGCCACCACAGTATTGCAGTATTACAGCCAGTCTACCCTTGGACTTGATGATGCGCTCACGTGAGTGAGTGAGTGTGACTGGAATGGCAGGTTTTGATTTTAAGCTGCAGGTTTTTAATCGTCTCCTGCACTTGGTGATTGGTGATTTCTATTGAATTGAATTGAATTGAATTTCTATGAACACGACATCCATCATATTTTTGATATTTCGCCTCGAGTCCAGAGCACTCACACATTGAGTAGCAACATTAAGATCTTTGCCCAACAAGGCCTGGGTCATCTATCATCTACTCTGCTGCTTTAAAATACGCTCCCTGCAGTGGCACGCACAGACATTTGGATGGAAAAGGGCACCTGCTGCACACCGGTGGGGCCCGCACCACTAGTATGCTGAAAGCAGGTGTGTTTAAAGTGCGACCTGGGGCCAAAAGCAGCCTAATGCCGGGCCAGGCTGCCAGCCTTTCAAAATATTTCCACCCTTAACAAACGTCCAGTGAGGGAAACTGAAGCTTCCCCAGCTTTTTCATCTGCCTCTGATTCTGCTTTGATGCTGCAGTGGCAAATGAAATGAAAATGATGAAGTACCACAGTGTGTTTCCTGTTCCTGTGCAGAAATGCATCTGGTTAGAAAATAAGAGTCCTCCAAAGAGGTCTGTTTGAGGGGAGCACTGCAGATCTGCTTGCAACGGTTCTAACACGCTCTGATCATTGGAATGACTCACTATTTTCAAATGATAATTGATGATTATTTTTTAATAATATAGGTAGAGGGTTTACAGTGAAACCAGGCTGGGGTCAAATGACATAGGTGTAGCATGTAATGAATGAGTCCAAGCTTCCTTATTGGCCTTGGTGGTTTTGATAATCAACCTGCACTTTAACATGGTTATTATTTCTATTTGAGAATATAAGAAAGATTCACAGGAGACAAAGTGTGTTAAAGTTTAAAGAAAGCGGTTTTAATGCCTACTTTGATGTTGATTTTATATAAATAAATATCTGTTATAATCTTCTGGTGATTCATTGGTGAGTGCACATGTGGCCTTAAGCAACAAATAAAATGCTAGTATGAATATATTCGATGTTAACTTCATTCCCACTTTAATATTTGTTCCTCTGAGTTTTTGTCTGTCCTGCAGGTTCACTAGATGAAACTTTTACGATCCTTGCTTTTCATCACTTTAATCAAATGTGGCATGCAGATACAATTTATTGACAATGACTGGAAGTTGCGATCCTTTACCTTGACTGTCAAAAAAAATATCAGCAACTAATTGCTGAGACCTGTGGAGAGGAACTCCTCCACATCGCCACCGAGTGGAAAGCAAGTGGCAAACTAACCATTCTAGGCACCGATGGTGTGTGGAATATGCTGGCAACTGCCTGGAGACACCTGACTGTGCTCTCTCTCTTTATCATGACAAATGGGAATGTTTGACTGGATTATTTTGTTGTGACGTGTTCTTGTTGCATACAGGATGGCAGGCGTCCATGCTGAGCCTTTATTTTAAGATGACCTGGTTGACGCTTGATAAGCCTGAGTCTCTTTTAATCACATCGTTCTCTGTGTGGTTCTGTGTTTAAAAAGAACAACACAATTAAACAGTGGTGTCTGAAACGCACACTGCCTGATTACTTATTCATTGGAATGAAGGCAAACTTTCAATCACGATAAATCTACATTAATGAATTTCAAAATGTGAGATTGATTCGTTTTTTGAAAAATCTATTGACAGCCCTAATATAATGGACAACCTGTCCAGAGTGGGCCCTGGTCCCTGTGATGGTTATGTTAACTGGCTTCACTGAATTCATTGCAATTTCCAAACAAAGGCATACTTCATTACTTGCATGCATACTGCATGTTTTAATTTGGTATAATGTTTTCTGCTGAAATTGAGTCAGTTACTGGTCTAAGTCCTGTAATATTGCATCTACTGTCTATATGGACGGATAGGATGCATGCATTTAATTCTTCCTGCAAAGTATCTTACTAGCTTCCCCTCTTCTTATTATAGACCCAATATATGTGTATATATATATATATGTATGTATGTATACATATATGTATATATGTACATATATAGGTGTATGTATGTGTATATATATACTGTACATATATGTGTATATGTACATATATATGAATATGTATATACTCCTATACATATATATATAATGTCTAAAACCCAGTGTTATTTTAAGTTGGGGCTTATTAGATAGGTATTAGAATGTGTTTGTGTTTTTATTATTTTAATATTTTGTCAATAAACACGACGTTTTACCTTTTGGAGTCATGTGCTTTTATTTTGGAAATGTCAATCAGGATGTATAGCGGTCTGAATGGTAACTTCATACATTTTTGACGTGTACAGCGGTGGCAACCGACACCGGTAAAACGCGGCAGCGTCAAAGTGGTAGAATTGTGTACAAAATAAAGCGTAAGCAGTACAATACTAGAGTCGAGACACTTGACAAAATCACTTGTTTCTAGTTTACAACTGTTGATCACAAACACGTGCACTAAACTTAAGCCTTCAGAAATGAATATGATGTTGACATGTTTATTTTTAAATGACTGAGGACGTGACTTATTCTGAAAACTGTGACCGGATGTACTAAGCTCGTGTACTTTGACTCTCTTGCCCCGTGTCTCAGTTTAGCTAACATGGCTTAGCCTGTTGTGGAAACAGGGACAGGGACAGGGACAGGGAGACCGACTTTAGACACGTCTTCAGACACGTCTTCAGCTCTGGGACGTGATATGGAAAGATAACGCCACATACCGGAAGTCTGGAGAACGTCTTCCTGACTGACAACAAATACAGCTTAGAGGGAGAGGGGGGAGAGAGAGGGAGAGAGGGAGAGAGGGAGGGTGAGCGAGCTTAGACCAGTGTGGATCCACAATTACAATCACAACATGGACCCGGCAGCAGTGGCGTGTCGGACGGGTGCCCCTCGCCGCCGAGTGTAGCTCTCCGTCCAGTCGCAGCGGAATCTTATTTTTCGTCGTTGTTTTCATGGGACACGGACAGACTGTCTCGGACTTCCCCGCCGCCTTGTCTCCGTTGTACCGCCGTGACAACACTCGCGTTGGCTAACGTTGCGTGTCCTCGTAGCTCCTCGTGTTTTATGGACTTCTTCCAGTCCTGTTTTTCGCCTTGTTGTCGGTGGGAGCTGCTTTGACGGACGCGGCAGCTTTGACGGACGCGGCAGCTTTGACGGACGCGGCAGTCATGTTCGCCGTGCGCATCGTCACCGCGGACTACTATCTGGCAAAGCCCGTTAAAGACCTGGATGTGTGCTACTCTGATTTCAGGCAGAGCGACGTGAACAAAGTGCCGGTGGTGCGGATATTTGGAGCGACACCCGCAGGTGAGTCAACTGCTCGCTTTATTCCCGTGTGTGTGTGTGTGTGTGTTGTTGTCATTGTCATTATTATTATTATTGTTGTTATTATTGTTGAGAATCATTTACTCCCAGCTGGGTGGCAGTTGTCGCCTCTGCCGCACCGCGCGCGCGGCGTGCTTGGGCAGCGCCTGCTGTTCGATTACTCGACTCGCACACTGTGTTCGACACGGTACAGAGGCCGCTTCATGCACCGCTGTTGCTCTGCAGCAGCGGCAGAACCCCCCCTCCGCTCTCCCCCGCTCTCCCTCCTCCTCGCGCCGCACGGATCGCCTTTTGTTTTCGCTCCCACGCTCCATCAGGACACGACGTGCACCTCTGCCCCGCCACATGTGGCATTTACGGGCAGCTCGGACTTTTCATGTCTGCGCTGATAAGCAACATGTGGTGAATAGAGAGACACGGTTAGCGCCTCTTTCATCTGTCCTCCACTTCAGTTAAACACGACGAAGGCAAACTTTGGTCTGATCGTAGTAACTGTTGACATTTCAGCAGACAAAAACATCAAATCGGCATTTTAATCGATTATCAAATAGATTCTCTGTTCTGGTTTTATTCTCTCTGAGAACAAACAAGACAAGACATTTGAAGACGTTGTGATGTTGAGGTTTGGCAAACACCGATTCACCATTTTTTTGTATTTGATGAATAAAATAACTCATTGATTTATTGAAAACCAATCAAGAAATGAATATATGACACAAAACTCACTCCCCGCTGTAAGGATTGAGGTTCATTTCTGGGTAAAAACGTCACGTCAGGACAGTGCAGGAGAAAAATGAGGGCGTAATGGATCAATAAAAATGCATGAACATGTGAAATTTGCTGCTGCACATATATTAACTGCACAAAAAGAGAGGATAAGGCTCATCGACATGGATGACTCCCTCCCCTTTGCACACCCCTGCTCTCTATAATAAAACCAGTACAGCTGAGCAGTCAGAGTACCTAATCCCAATGCTGCAAAACAACAGAATCACTTCCTGTACAATGGCACAGCATTCACATCCCAGGCAAATCCCCTACAATACATTATACTCAGTCGTATACCACTTCTAATAATTGTAGCTGCTGTTATTGTTTTTATTCAAATTTCAAGTCTGTTTCTTTCTCATAAAAATGACAAAAGAACCGCTGATGGATTTACCACCAAAGACGGCCGCTTCACTGACTCCTCTGTAGAGACTGTGTGAGGCCTGACTCTTCACCTCTGACCTCTTCAGCAGATCAGTTCTGATTCTGGAGTCTGCAGTGTTTTCTGTCATGTTCTGGAGGAGGAGGAGGAGGAGGAGGAGGAGGAGTGACAGACAGACAGACACTGGATTGCTTTTTCTTTTGACATCGTTCACTGAGTGTTGTGCACTCACAGCATCGTCTGCATGTGACGCTTGTGTTCAGATGTCTGATTATCATGTCCTCACCTCCAGAGACAGTGAGGTGGCCGAGGTTACAGGTTACTGCTCTCAGAACCTCCCTCAGCAGAGAGACCCAAGCTAATGTAATGCTTCTCTCTCTCAGCAGGGGGTTGGATGGAATGTTGAAATGATGATAGTGGGCACGACATGTGACGTGTGAGCAAAGCTTTTAACATGAGGGTATTTTACCACTAGAGGGGCAACAATCATATTACAGGCGTTGTCTGTCATTAGCACTGTGCCACTGTGTCTGGTGTTGTTTCACTCAACAACAGCTCTCATTTGAAGCACGTGAGACAAAATCCTCCAGCCCTCGCAGATATGTGATATAATGTAATAACATATCAATAACATATGATAACATATCAATAACATATGACTGTTGAGACAGAGGTCCAGTAGTGTCTTCAGTCGATGACAGAACCCAGTATTAACCCAACAATTAAATAAGGCTGTAAATCCTTAAGCAGCCACACGTTGGGTCATTTTCTTCCCCCTTTCTGAGTTGACAGCACCAATCACCAATTGTTGGCTGAGCTTTGGTTTACACTAGGTGGCGTTAGCTTACGTGATTCCTCTAGTTAGTGGTATTTCTGAGATATTTCATTCTTGTGAGATATAGTTTATACACAGCATACTACATGTCCAGCTCATGTTTCCTGCTGACTGAATGGAAACTGAAATTTAAGGATGTACTTGTAATGCACTGAAGGAAACCCTGAGCAGGTTGTGATTCGCTGGGCTGTTGCTAGGTAGATGTTTTGACATGAACATGGCTCTACAGTGCAAGTGTAAATAGACATGTGTTGTTGCATTGTTATACATTTAACAAGTCGTTAAATATCTTAAAAAAATATCTGCTCAACATAGGCGTCTTACTTACTGAATAAAGCAAAAGAAGAGTCGCCACAGCAACCTAAACATCACATGATCCATTATTTCAATCTAGTGTGTCATAATATAATAATGTTTCTGCAGCACGTCTGTGTGTGCATGGGCTATAGTGCTATAGTATACTGACTACAGTACACCACTGCTGTGCACAAGTGCACAATCAAGAAGGTCTGACCTCACTTGGCCTCGGCACCACTTTCATAGTACCTGCTACCAAGTACTTTTAGGTTCCAAGCGTGCAGAGTAGGTGTACGTGACGTCGCCAGACTGCCGGCCACTGAGCGCCGTCACAGTTATACTTAATACTTAACAATCATATAAACGTGGATTCATCTAAAAATGTCTAAAATCTCAATATTTAAGAGAGGAATCTCTTAGCGATCACAAACGCTGCCGCTGTAGTGGAAAAGGGCCATAATACATATACAATACAACATCAGAGTAATCCAAGTATTCAGAATACTCCGATTGCGTAATCAAATGGAATACATTACAAAAGCTATCTTTAGATCTGAAGTGTAAAGTGCAGTTCAGTGGTCATCTGTGTAAATACTCACCATTTTCAGACTATGTACAATAAGTATTTACTGTTTAGAAGTAAGTAGTAGACGTTTCTTACTCAACCTGTTTTCTCCAAATTCAGCAAACGTGATCGATCACAGTAAATGAATGATTGCTGAGTTGAACTCTTTAAATACCAGGACCAGGACCAGGAAGGCCTGACCTACATGTCGATGTCAGTGATTGCCCTGGCTACGTCTTGCTACCGAGACTCTAGTGTGATGTGAAAATGGTCTACAACAGCAGAGAAGACAATAGGAGACGGCTTTTTATGTTCTATCAACTTCAATAATTGGATATTTGAATGGATGGTAGTGAGACTCGGAATGGCTCTTGCCATGCTGACAGCCAGCACTGTGAGGTTACAGTGCTCGCCACTACACCACCGTGTGACTAATACATCTGAGAATTCTTTAACTCATTATTAACATCCCTAATGTTTGGACTGCTAACTGCATCTGATTGGTTAACACGTGGCATTGAAACATATTTCATTGTCCCATTTAGGTGTTAAAAGCTTGAAGTGTGTGTCCACAAACGCTGTAGCTGGTCTTGTTGTTCTGTTGTGTTTGTGCTCAGTGCTGTTTCATGTTCTCTCTCCTCTTTCTCCATTTCTTTATCACTTGTGGAGAACTCTTTTCAAAAATCAAATGACGCTATCACCTGAAACAGAATGAAGCCTGTTGAGTTCTTTTTCTTGTTTCTTGTTTTTATTGTTGTGAAAATAACTGCACTTATTTTTGTAATTATCTGTGGTTAAGACAGAACAATGTTCCAGAGCAGCAAACGGGGAACTTTTCCCCACATTACTGAGGATTGCTGTGGAGGAGGCTCCAACCCTTTGAGCTTTGAAAGCATTGATCTCCACACTTGAGGCCCCTAAGTCCCTCGTGACCACAGGAGGCGTACTGTTGTAGGTCTTTGCTTGGACGTGTGTATTCGAGTGCTTGTTGGGTGAGTGTGAGAGAGCAGAGAAGAAGGAACTGCATGACCAATTGACCTGAATGAGGGGGCCAAGAAAAGGAGGGAGGAATGAGTAACCTGAAGATTATTGTTCGTCTCTTCCTCAGTTTCTCGAGTTCAGTTATTGTCCACTAACAACTGCTGTATTCACCTCGAATTACTTTACAACTGAGAGAGATGTGCAATTGTTGATGTGGTGTCTGGAGACACGATTATCATTCTTTTGTCCTAATTTTCCAGTTTGGTTTCTGACGATTTGATTGAGTGATATATTTAATAGCTGCAGGAAAGACAATGGAAGACAGTTGTACTTCCGTCTGAAGAATGGAAGACAGTTGTACTTCCGTCTGAAGTAAATAACTACAGACCTGTCTCTCTTCTTCCTTTTCTCTCCAAAACTCTGGAGCGCGCTATCTTTAATCAACTCTCCTCCTACCTTCACCGGAACAACCTTCTTGATCCTCTTCAGTCTGGTTTTAAAGCAGGTCACTCGACCGAAACTGCACTTCTTGCTGTCACTGAGCAACTCCACACTGCCAGGGCTGCCTCTCTCTCCTCTGTGCTCATCCTCCTGGACCTTTCTGCAGCGTTTGACACAGTTAACCACCAGATCCTGACTTCCTCCCTTCAAGAACTAGGTGTCTCAGGCTCTGCACTTACCCTTCTCTCGTCCTATCTTCAAAACCGAACATACAGAGTAACCTGGAGAGGATCCGTGTCGGAACCCTGTCCTCTAGCTACTGGGGTCCCTCAGGGTTCTGTCTTGGGCCCTCTCCTCTTCTCTCTATACACCAACTCTCTTGGTTCGGTTATTCGCTCTCATGGTTTTTCCTATCACAGCTACGCCGATGACACCCAACTCATTCTCTCTTTTCCCAGCTCCGACACACAGGTAGCAGAACGGATCACCGCTTGTCTGACTGACATCTCTCAGTGGATGTCTGACCATCACCTGAAACTCAATCTCGACAAGACTGAATTTCTTTTTCTCCCAGGAAAGGGCTCTCCCACCACAGATCTAACCATCACCCTCGACAACTCTGTGGTAACTCCTTCTCACACTGCAAGGAACCTGGGTGTGACACTTGACGACCATCTCTCCCTCACTGCCAACATTGCTGCAACAGCTAGATCTTGCAGATACATGTTGCACAACATCCGAAGGATTCGGCCTCTTCTAACCCAGAAGGCGGCACAGGTTCTGGTCCAGGCTCTTGTCATCTCACGCTTGGATTACTGCAACTCCCTCCTGGCTGGTCTTCCTGCATGCGCCATACGACCTCTGCAACTCATCCAGAATGCAGCAGCTCGACTGGTCTTCAATTTACCAAAATTCTCCCACACTACACCGCTCCTCCGCTCCCTTCACTGGCTTCCTGTAGCTGCTCGCATCCGCTTCAAGACTCTAGTGCTTGCGTTCCATGCTACAAACGGATCCGGTCCAGCCTACATCCAGGACATGATCAAAACCTACACCCCAGCCCGCCCACTCCGCTCTGCATCGACAAACCGGCTTGCTGCTCCCTCACTGAGAGGATCACAGAGGCACTCGCAGAACTCGAGACTGTTCACTGTCCTAGCTCCCAAATGGTGGAACGATCTCCCCATAGACATCCGGACAGCTGAAAGCCTCCACATCTTCCGACGCCGACTAAAAACACATTTGTTCCGACTCTACCTCGACTAAGACGACAAAAAAAAAAAAAAAAAAAAATATATATATATATTGCACTTATGACTAGCACTTCATAGTTTGTTCTACTTGAAGCTCTTACTTACTTCTAGCTCTTATTTGTACCCAAATGTTTAAATGCACTTTTGTAAGTCGCTTTGGATAAAAGCGTCTGCTAAATGACATGTAATGTAATGTAATGTAATGTAATAGAAAAAGACCCTCATTACTCGTCATTGTGTGAGGTTTTTGGCCAGAGATTGAGGCCCAGCTTCTTCTTGTCAAGGCTTCTTAGAAGTTCAGTCAGAAGAAAGGCTTGGTTTGTAATATTTTTAGTGTCGACACTGAGCTCCAGCTTAAATGAAAATCAATGATGGCGCTTTTCCATGATACATTTCTGGCAGTGCTCGGCACTACTCGCCATTTTATACACGACACACACACACCACCTAGTGACCAACAAAGCGCTTCTTTTCAGTGTACTGAACCATTAGAATCGGTTAAATCAGTTAATTAAAAAGATTAGTTCAGTATTTCCTGCATGACTGGAGCACAGCAGACTCAATCTGACACGGTCACTGAACTAAAATATGGTGGAACGGGTTGTGATTCAGCTCACTGGGTCTTGGAAGTGCTGTCACTAAGTACACCAGACTCCTCTGTTCATTATTGAGAAGATTAACGCGTGTTTTCTGGTTTTTGAAGTCTTTTTAACAGCGATGGTGTTTGGTTTGATTCTTGTGCCGGACGTCACGCTCATGACTCTTCCAGTGATGACACTGTCTGACCAATCAGTAGCCGGCAGTCTTGTCACATTTTAGTATGGGCTCAGCTCGCTTGGGGAAAATGATTTGTGTTTCCATGCTATTGTCCCTGTCATTTAAAATCTGATATTGAGAATTCAACCCAAGACAAGAATGTCAATCACAAATTGAAATGTTTATTGCACTCGAAGGCAGCGACGAGGCTGCGTTTGGGGTGAGAAACTCTGAGAGGAAAATAGGATTGTTTATGTGTGATGCAGCTCATGAAATAAAATGCAGTAGAATGGTTGTCATTTAGAAATGACATCACGTGTGGTTGTGAATCGAGATCCCGATTTGTTTTAACAAAACTACTAACTGAAATTATATCTACTCTATTCAACTAATTCATTAATGGCAGGGAAAAAGTATTTCTTGTGCAGATTAATAAAACTTGTCACTTAAAATAAGCATAAAAAGTGTATTGTATCATAATCAATAGCACAACGTAGTATCCAAACAAATTACAATATCATACTGAAATACTGCAGTGTTGCATGTTCCCCCTAAATTATAAAATGGTTCATAATAATCACATTTGTGCCCATGTGCCCACGATGATTGTCTCACCAATGAGAATTTGGACTGAGCAAGAGCACATGTCCCAGCAAGTCAAGTGGAAGACTACAGTAGTAGAGGATTTCTAAAAATAAGCCGCAGTGCTTTTCATGGCCTTTGGCACAGGCTGCCTGCACAGCCGACATGTTTACCAGTGTGTGAGAGAGAGTGTGGACCACAGTGAGCTCCATGTTGTCATATTGCAGGGCCGAGATTGTGAACGATATAATCATTCGATTCACTTGTATTTGTATAGCGCCAAATCATAACATACATTATCTCAAGGCACTGTGCATGGACAACATGGAGAGCAGAGAAACCCAACACTTCACACAATGAGCAAACACTAGGCATCAGTGGAGAGAAAACAGTCCCTTTGTTTTAACAGAAGAAGAAAGCTCTGTGTGCAGCATCTGCCTCGACCGGTTGGGGTGAAAGGACAAGAGGGAGATGAGGTAGAGACCGAAGATAGAACTACAATGTCATTTATATATGAAGACAACTTAGCTTAGCGTTCTTATATGATTTGCCACATTTGTAGTCGAGCTGTGATTCGCACACTTGCTTTCAAACTTTGCATTTGACTTTTTTCACACTGTGGATGTCTTTGACATGGATGTTATTAGACGACTCAACATTATATCTAAAAATCTATCTAACTCCTGTGGGTTGGGCTAATCCAAAATAGTGAAAACAAGGGGTGTTCTCTGAAGACACGCTGTTACCTGTGAAAACACCCCCATTATCACTTGGTACATTCCTCCAGATAACCAATCGTTAGAAGAGCTGATTCTGTGCTGTGCAGAATTTTAAACCTGGATTGGAAAACCAGGTTGACAATATTGTGCTTTTCCAAAAAGGCCAATAATTGACTGTGAGTGATCTTCTCAAGGATTTTAGAAATAAAAGGCAATCTGTAATTAGTCGAGGACGGCAACATTTGGACGACCAGGTCCTGTAAAAAGGACAGAGTCCCAGGTCCATTAAGAACTGTGTCTTTGACACAATTACGTATATCTGAGAAACTTCACAGTTGTCTGATAATGATACCAGCAGTTTCTCCTTTTTCTCTATGGCACTCACATCTGATAGCAGGAGTGGTGTCATTCATCCACGTCTCAGACCATTGTTCACATGGAGTTAATATAGCAGCAATCATAGGGTCAGTGTTCAGTGAAAGCTCTGGACTCACTAACATCAAGAAATCCTTTAAGAATCCTTTAAGAAAAAGTTATGTTTGCTAGCGATCTAGCTTAAACCACAGTGTTGGCTGTCCACGGAGACATGTCCCAGCTGGGTGTCCACAGGGTCCAGGGAGTGAAGAGCAACAAAGAAGCAAGGCACAACTCCAAACTCTAATCACCCACAGCAGTGGCAGTGACCGATGGCAGGCCACACACACTGGTGCATGTGTGAAAGGAATATAAGAGTATAATCAGTGCACATCTGGACTATCAAACACTGGACAACGCCTGGGTCCACAGATCTGTTGTCCCAGTGGACACACTTTCAGATTCATAGTCTCTTGGGGCAGGGGGTGGCCATTGTCCCGCCCCCTCCCATTCTCCTGACTGACCTTTGACCCCAGCATACACACACATAACATCACATAACACATAACACATGCCTCTTGTTCTGGTCAGTCCTGACCATATCTATTATGCATCAGTATCAACCAGAACCAGAACCAGAAGATAGGAAGTTATTTTGTGGTGTTTGATGTGAAGTGCAGTGTGCGACAGGGACCTGCTGACTGAGGACCTCTGTTGGCCAGTGTCTGTACAGTCACGTCATCTGGTAGCACCTCCTCTTTTTCCAGAGCAGGTTCCTGTAACGTATTCTGTGTGGTCTGAAAAAAGCGTGAGACCTGTGTTGGCACGTGGTGTCGGGTCATTTCAGTTCCTCCACTCTTCCCCTCTCTCTCCTCTGGCACTATTGTCTCCTCAGAGACGGAGATGAGGGGGGCCCTGTTTTCTCCACTACATCAGTGAGAGCGGGGGGACTTCCCACTCTGAGCTGCTGCTGCTGCTGCTGCTGCTGCTGCTGCTGCTGCTGCTGAAAAGAGAGAAACATTTGGCAGGCTGAGGAAAGCTTGGATCGCTCCATGAGGGGAGGGGAGCGCTTTGAACCAGCCACGCTGTGCCATACAGCATAGATGTTAATGAGGCCTCTGTGTGTCCACATTTGTGTGCACACAGACAAAGACACTGATTAAGTAATACAGTCCAGTAGCAGGACTGTATTACATTGGAGTTATACGACGGCGTATTAAGTAACCAATGGAGCAGTTGAGTTCTAAAATAGTCATTACTGTCTTATTCTTCTTCATGTGGCTTATTCAACTTAAAGGACACTATTATACATGCAGTGTGATTGACTGGATGTCTTGTAGAGTCAGACAGATTTGCCCTGCACAGACGGAGTCTGTCCTACTTGACCTGTTGTTTGTTTGTAAGTTTTGATTTTTGAATTTGACTTGACTTTTGACTTATTTTATTATTTATTATTTTATCTTAGTTTAATGTGAGGCCACCAGACAAGACGGGGGAGGGGGCCAACCTCCATGACACAGGAACAACCCTAACCCCTCCCACAGCATGGAAGACCGTTTTCAGCCTCTAAGTAACATCATTTATTAGTTGTTAATGTATTTAGTGTTACACGTGTCTGTATTGTTCCAGTGAGTGATGGCGTTAACTTTACCCTTAGACAATCAAACATCAACTCAAACTGTTCTTGATGTGTTTTGCCAAACCTCCACTCACTAACTCACTAACATTGACTATTAAATTACACAACTGTTGGGGTTTTTGGTCACTGCTGTACAGTCTCATGTTGACATGGATTTAAACACTAGTTTTGTCAGTACTAATTAATGTCAGTCACTTTTCAAATTTCAATACAACATAAAATCCCCCGTAGGTTGTTTTGTTTTGAACATAGATTTACTGACAGAGTCAGGTTGCTACGTTCCTACAGCTGTGCCAAACACGCTTTTACTTGTGCAGGCCGTGGTCCAGCAGTCATCAGTCTTTCTGCCTTAGTGTTTTGGGCTGCAGTGGGAATGGAACTATTGTAATCAGATTAGTATTAGGGCAGGCCCATTATACAGGACACAGGAGGGAAATTCTCTAAAAATAGTACTCTCTGTGTGTGTGTGTGTGTGTGTGTGTGCGCTTGTTATTTTTCAACTAAGATATTTTGCTATATGTGCCCAGCCATGGAGGGGCTGAGGGGCATTTTGAGTTATTACACATTCTGAAAGTGTGATAGTGTGACTAAGCTTTCCATCAATGTCTAACACATGGAAAATATGAATGAATATCAGAAAGTATTTGAATGTAAGCACTCCTCAAACTGCTTTAGGGAGAATTTTAGCCTCAAAGATTTACACCTTCTGGGAGCCGAGTGACAGTATCATCACATTTACTCAGTCCAATCTGATAGAAACTATTGTAGTAGTTTGAACAATGGTTATCAATAGCAGGTCTAGGGACCCCAAGGGGTCTATGAAGAGGTTCCAGGGGGTTCCCAGAGAAACATAGAATGAAATATGAAGAACAAGAAAGGAAATATACTTAAGAGATAGAAGGATCAAATATAGATACATATTTATAATATCAAATAAACACATAAATACATTTTAGTGGCTCTGTGGTTCTGTTACTGAATGATCTGATGATGTGCTAACTCTCATAGTTGCTAAATCATTAGCGTCACAGGCTAATGAGAGAGCGTCAGGTCATGAGAATAAATGGACGTACAGTAGTTACCTCTAAGATGACGACATGACACTGCGATGAAAAGAAAGCGCCCTGCACCTCTTCATCATCATTCATTAATCATGCAGCTAGTAAATTCATGAGTTAAGTCTGTCCGCACTCACACTCACAGCTGTTAGAAAGCCTAGTGTCCCAGTATGTTTCATTGGCGTAAACACAGTACACACTGCTTACAGGCGACGTCTTGTGCAGTGTCCATTTTCCATCACTTGAAGGAAGTTGACTTTGTTGGCCTGAGGTGCTCAGATTGACCAGTTCAGTCCTCGTTAGCTCCAGTAGAGACTTGATTTGCCCTACAGCCATGAAGTGTCCTCTGTCGGCCTCGGTGGGTCTATTGCTATCACGGACACGCACAGCTCCTCATGGATAACATCCACAACAGTCTTATCTTTTTCAGTCCATTCACTTTGACAGACTTGATTTGTCCAAAATCACCTGTAAACCCCCTTTGTCCTCCAATGCTGCTGCCAGCCCGAGGGCTGTGTCTGGCCTACATGGCCTCTGTTAATATTCCCCATATTTCTGCACAGTTTTCCTCCCCCCACTCAGAGGAGGAGGAGGTCAGCTGAGGTTATGTGGGAATAAAGCGTCCTAGTTCACAGGGTTCTTCTCTTTCCTCTGAGAGCTTTTCTCAGCCGTTTCCACTTCTCTCTGTTTGTCTCCTTTCACTCTTTCTTGCCACCAGTGTGTATTTCTCTACTCTCTGTCCACATTGTAGTTAAAGCCAATTTCTTTTTGTCATTTTTTTTTCTCTAGACCAGTTGCTTTCCATGTCTTCATCCTACAGCTGTTTTCCTTCAAATGTTGTATAAAATTTCAGTGGATTTCTAAAAAAAAAACTGGCAAAATTAAGCACAGAACAAGAGCAGATTACACAACCAGTATGTATCTGGCACTGAATGGCAGCAATGACTGTCTTTTTCCTTTTTGCATTGTTGTGTTTTACAAACACAACAACAGTCCCCTGATACATTTGAACAGGCTTGTTAAGTGCTCTGGATTTAGTCTCTTTAAAAATGGCA
The DNA here is from genome assembly GCF_019176455.1 of Solea senegalensis. Taxonomy (NCBI): domain Eukaryota; kingdom Metazoa; phylum Chordata; class Actinopteri; order Pleuronectiformes; family Soleidae; genus Solea; species Solea senegalensis. Next base: position 638,730 of record NC_058037.1, read on the forward strand.
TCATGGAAGGACAAATGCTTCAACTAGGGATGGCACAATTATTGTCGATTAATTTAGTAATCGATTAATAATCGATTCATCGATGAATTGTTTCAGCTCTACTTCTGTGTTTTCCATCACATGTGAACATGATCACCCTCAGCACCACTCCAGCCGACATGATGCTGGGAGGCATGTAACAAAGAAATAACCTTAAAACACAGTTAAAAAGTTCTTAATGTTATTGTACATATTCACGTTTATTCCTGAAGATTTTTATACTTTAATGTATAATTTCTTTTAAAAAAGACCCAGGAATTGTGCATTTCATACATACCATTAACACACTTTCTTTTCACTTGTCACTCTGTCTTATGTCCACATTGTGTTTTCTATTTGCTAGGTGAGGGCAGTAGTAAGAAAGAGCACATCCAAAGCGACGGTGTGAGGGTGTGTAACGTAGCTCCAAATGTGCTATTAACTTACGAACACCCGGGTTCTCAACGATAGAAAAAGGCTGGTCGTCGAGCGCTATGTCGTTAATGGCTTTAGCCTTTTCACTGTCTCTTGAAACGTGTTTAAGGTTTCAAACACCTGAATAAGGACATTGACACTCTGAGTTGTTGTTTTAGCCTTAGCACCGCTAACTGTTACCGTGGTTGCTTCGTATTCTTTCACCCTGACTTTTCAGGTGAGCTATAAGATTTGTTGTGTTCAAACTTTTAGTCTTTCCTCCTGGGTCAGGTCAGGCTTGGGACCTGCTAGTAAGGCGCGATAGATGACGTCAAAACAATCCCCACAATTTCATTAATTTATTGGATCTTTTTTATCAGATAAATGTACGGATCAATAAAAAATGACGTCGTTTTCCCCAAAATAAATTCCCCGATAAATATCGTGCATCCCTAGTGTAAAGGCAGTGGAAGCGGCATGTGCCCAGTGATTATTGCAGGTTGGTTTGCTATTTTTTTTAAGTGCAGATGGTGGCAACAGATCTGGTCTGGGTACGTCATGAACATACCTCCAATGTGTGCGCGTCGCATTGTGCGTAAGATCTGTGCACAGTTTACTACAGTTTACTACAGTTTACCACATTATACCACAGTATACCACGGTATATACAGTATACCACAGTATACCACGGTATACCACAGTATACCACGGTATATAAAGTTTACCACAGTATACCACAGTTTACCACAGTTTACCACAGTATACCACAGTATACCACAGTTTACCACAGTTTACTACAATATACCACAGGTATACAGGTATACCACGGTATACCGCAGTATACCATGGTATACCACAGTATATACAGTTTACCACAGTATACCACGGTATATACAGTTTACCAGTATACCACAGTATTACACAGTACACCACAGTATACCACAGTTTACCACAGTTTACTACAGTTTACCACAGTATACCACAGTTTACCACAGTTCACCACAGTTCACCACAGTATACCACAGTATACCAAGTGTGAGTGTCAGCGTGAAGCAGCTCATAGCTTGTGTCCTGGGGGAAATATCTTCCCTGTACTTTACGACCACGGTCTATAAGCTAAGCAGTAAAACTAACCCCAGCAAAAGTCTTGCTGCACGTGAAACTTTCTCCACTGTGACTCAGTGGCAGCAGGTCTGTGTCTCTTCGTGAAGCACCTGAAGCCACTAGGGCAGGTGAGTTCAGCATTTGTGTTTCTAAAACACATCCCAGTGCTAATACGGTCAGTCGTGTGTCATGTTAACACTGCTGTTGATCTGAACTTGAACTTGAGTCTCTCTGTATGAGGAAGGCCAACAGTTTCATGGAGAGGGGATCACATGGTGGTGTACCATGAAAGCTAACCCAGACCAGTCATGTAGAGGTATTGTAACCTCGTCCTCTGCTCTGATAGATGCTATTATGCCTCACATACTTTCTATGTAAATGTTTAAAAGTCGTGTTTGTATAGATTAGATAACCAGGGAAAAGAGTAGGAATTCAGCCAGTTTATATGGGAATATCCTGGCTGGGACGTCATCTCTGCTCAGCCTCTGGCTTGTTGCTCAGGCATTCAGCCAGGAAGGGCCGGGTTGGCTGTACAGCAGGAGGGAGGGCCGCCCTCATCCCACCCAACTTATTTGTCCACTTAACTAAGCCCAGACACAGTCGCAGAGGCAGAATAACTGAGCCAGTTTCAGGCTTAGACGCACCCTTTGCTGCTCTTCTTACTTCAGAAGGAATTAGTTTGCTCGGATGCTTTGTTAGTAAACCATAACCATCCTGACATAAGAGGAAAATGGCCCCTCATCTATACATGACTTAACACACGCTCTATGCTCTATGGGAATGTATGAGTTTACCTTCAGGAACATGAGGATATGATTAGTGGTCACTGGAGTTTTTAGGATGGTGTAATGTTACAGTACAACACTTGCTTTGTTTTTACCAAACATAGTTAAGAAACAGGGTTAAGTTGTTGGTAATGCTTTCTGTCAGGGTGGTAAGCAACCATTAGCAATGTTGGAGTTTTCCCCAAAGTGCTGTAATCCTGGAGCTCTACTGAGACCACAGCACTGACCCCCTCTTCTACCTTTACTTTGAAATATTTAAAACAAAATCATAAAAATCCACTTTCATCTGCCCAGTAAGTAATGTAATGTAATGTAATGTAATGTCCCTGTTAGCAAATGTGGATGAGGAGTTTAAAAGTAAAACAAGCGACAATAATAAACCACTAATCATCAGCAAATTACACAATTGTCTTGTGGCAATGTCTCATGCCCTGCATTGCTTGATGTACGTAAACTAGGTCGACACAGAACAAATTACACAATTGTCTTGTGGCAATGTCTCATGCCCTGCATTGCTTGATGTACGTAAACTAGGTCGACACAGAACAAACACCGAGTCGTAATTAGTAACTAAAGGTGTTGTGGCCACTGTCATGAGATTCCATGCAGAACAAGAGAGAGCGAATGATGCCTGGGAAATGCATATTCCAAGACAAGATCTCTGGCTCACCAAAGACAATGACAAAGACTGGCTCTGCATCACTTGGCCAGATGCAAAACATGCTGTAAATCAATAGCGGACACCGTGGGCGAAGCGGCTTTTACAACTGCCCCTCTCATCTTAAGCTGTCGTTGAATTTGAGGATATTGGTCCAGGAAGGTCCTTGAATTCAATGTCAACCAAAGTGTGGGAGCCCTGTTAAGTTACCTGATAAGACAAAGGTAGTTAATACATCATATTTCTCAGTTAGTCCAAAAGGTTCAGTACGACTAGAAAGTCTTTAGAGTGCTTACAGAAGGTGGAAACAAATGGACAAACCAAACCAGCTGTGTTACATTAGCTCCAAAACCCTGACTCAGTGGACCTTGGGGTGAGCCTGTTGAGGGCCAAGTGTTGACTGAATAATAATAACACATTTCTATGCATGGTGCTCATTAAATGTAAGGCCCATCGAGCAGAGAGCACACAGCCTGTAACATGCAGGTGCATTATTAAGTTGTAAGGATTTAGATGAATCACTCCTGGATCGTTCAAATGCACCAGAGCTGCCATTTTATCAAATATTTTACAAAATGCAAAGTGAGCTAATCTAAGTTAATTAAATATTTGATGTGTCCATCCTTTGCCTTCAAACCAGCAACACTTTTTTTGTTGTGGACGGCACTACCATCGACGGGCTTATTTCGGAGGGGTACGGGGACGAAGTTCAGAGACTGTCCGAGTTTTGTCCATGTGAGGTCCTCAGTGTGCATGTTTGCCACTCACATGTCTGCTTTACAATCGCCATTGATTGATTCATTGTGTTCACCTGAGCCTCGTTTAAAAGCCACCTGATCCTTTGATGTGACACTAGACCGTGACAGTACGTGAGTGTCTGTCGACCTACATGTGTAACAGACCTTCTGACTCCAGATCAGAAGGTTGTGTGTTCAAATCCAATCGTCAGGGTCAAAAGTCTTGGGCGACGTACATAAACATGTGCCTATCGCAAAGTCTAACGAGCCTCTGTCGGCGTCTGTTGCTCATACTGCAAGCTTGTGCAGAAGCACAGACAGACAGACAGACAGACAGACAGACAGACAGACAGACAGACAGACAGACAGGCAGACAGACAAAAACCAAAAACAATACTTGACTCCCACTCTGTGGGGTGAAGCAATAAAAGCTTTCCGGATTTCTGAGGTGTAAGATTCATCAGTTCTACTCAACGGTTGCCATTGATGCATCAGCAGGGTAGATTTCGGATTTCAAAGCAGACTGTGTTGTTGAAGCTCGTTGGAAGAAGCACAAAGAAACGTGCGATGGTGAGAACCAGATGCCGTGGTTGGCCAAGGAAAGTTAGTGTGTCAGATGAAAGACTGATCATGCCCAGATCGTTTTTTCGGAAGTGGAAAATGTCCAGCAGTGCCATCGGCTCTGAACTGGCAAAAACCAAGTCTGGCCACATGGAAGTGAGGCCAAGTGACTCCATGCTTGCTATTAACTATGATTAAGAACAGAACTGGGCTCAGGAAATATGAAATATTTTGCTGTAGCAGAAGGCAGTTCATTCACCGAAGGGCTGGAGAGCACAATGAAGCTTTGTGGCTGTGATTTACATATCCAGCCACACACGTCAGATCGGAGTGTACCATTCCAAACTAGATGAACTGCAACTGTACTGGTTAGGTTTGAACTGGTTTATGTAACACAGCTCAGGCTGACTGCCTTACTGACCCAGTGGTACTGAGGCTTTGCTGCTGAGTCATTGAGCCCACAGCCCAACGCTGGTTACCGTCAGCAGACAACGGGTGGAAGGCACATGGCTTCAATGCTCCTCCCCCTGGAAAGAAGACCCCAAAACTGTAACACACACACTCCCTCTGTCTGTCTGTGGCGTGACGAGGTGGCTTAAAACCAGACTCCTCCCAGGTGCTTTTGCTTTCTGCTTTGCCTGCACTGCGTTGCTTAGCAACTGCAACAGAAGCGAGCATAGGCTGCTCATGATGTGCTTACACTGTGTGTGTGTGTGTCTGTGTGTGTGTCTCTGTGTGTGTGTGTGAGAGAGAATGTTGACACAGGAGGGAACAGACGCACATGTGCCATCCCTCCTCCTCCTCCTCCTCCTCCTCGCTGCCCCTTACCAGTGGAGTGGCTTTCTGATTTTGTGAGGCTTTCCAGTGTGCACACACACACACACACACACACACACACACACACACACACACACACACACACACAGCAGTCATTAACCTTGTCACTCCAGTACCATTGACAGTTTCTTATTGCTTCTATAATTCTAGATAGAAAGCTATGGTCGTCAGTTGATTGTTCCCACTTCTCAAAGGTGAAAATAACTGTCCTGCTTCTCCTGGACTTGCATCGTGTGAGGTTTCATAGACCAAAGGTTTAAAGAGGACAGCAAGCTTAACCAGACCTGGATGTGAGAATTTGGTGATCTCACAGGCCTGTATTTTATTTATTTTATTTATTGGTAATTGGAAAACTCAATCCCCAAATTAGTTTAATTTCTAAACTAATTGTCAGCGAGTTTGATAATCAATATTCTGTGTGTTGTTTTTATTGATAATGACGATTAGACCACCACCACATCAGAAGAAAAGGCTGCATTGTTCTCTCTCAGTGTCTTACAGCAGTATCTGATGGTCGAGGAGGAGTTACAGAAGCCTCCCATGTTGCTTCTGTGCTAAGTCTTCACTACAGTGATAGTTATGAGTGCAGACATGTCTCTGGGCATGTGCACACAAGTCTGGTCAACAGTGGAACTCCTGCTCAACACTGCCTCCTCCTGTTCAGTGGTCTGTCAGTCTGACACTTGTAAAAGGACTGCAGTCCTGCTGCTGCTGTTGTTGTTGTTGTTGTTGTTGTTGTTGTTTGGTCTAGTTTTTTCACACTGTGTAAAATAAACCCTAACATCAGCAGAATGTGTGCCCTGCAGTGGCAGTATGAGTAACGCAAATGTTTAATCTGAACATATTCCCTTAATCTGTGATGGCATGACCATTGTGTGACTTACTATCATGAATTTCTTACGTTTGAATATATGTGTTATTGGTGATGCTTCGTCATAATGAATATTTTCATGAAGACAACAATCACAAATCAAATCATAGTCACAATCAGGGATGATTTTCTTGGTGAGATTATTGCCGGAGAATGAATTATGATATTATGATTATCAAGATTGTTGTGTGAATTTACACATTCATAGTGTAAATTCACTTATAGGTCTAAAAGTTTCATTTATTCATCTTTTGATGCCAACATAACAAAATAATGTAGAAAATACACTAAACTATTATATAGAAACAATTATTAACAACAACTATTTTAAATATAAATTATTTAAGTCATCAATTGTCATCTATACCAGATGATTTTTAAGTTGATTTTAATTGTGTTACTAATGTATGTATTTGTATGTGGCCAGATATGAAACATGTTTATTTCATGTTTAAATTACAATAACACAAATCAATTTGTAATGAATGAAACGCGCATCACATTACGTATAACGTCATTTAATTTAAGTTAGTTGAACATGAACGTAATTTAACCCAGTTACTGTGCGTTTATCTTTACTCTGGCGCACATGGTCAAACATGTTACTCGTATTTTTTACTGCTAGTGCGCCGTCATCCACGATGACACCTTGGTCATCTCGCTTTACACTGAACTACCTACTGTATATGGTATGTTGCTTAATCTTTTCTGACGGTATTGAGGAAACGTTACGATTAATATACCGTAGTGTTTAATACCACGATTAAAAATAGAATACAATTTTCCTAAATTGTTCTGCCGTTGTTGTGCCGCCGTTATTGTGCTGTTATTGTGCCGTTGTTGTGCTGTTATTGTGACGTTGTTGTGCTGTTATTGTGACGTTGTTGTGCCGTTATTATGCTGTTAGTGTGCCGTTATTGTGCCGTGTGTCGTTATTATGCCGTTGTTGTGCGGTTATTATGCAGTTATTGTGCCGTTATTATGCTGTTAGTGTGCCGTTGTTGTGCTGTTATTGTGCGTTATTATTGTGCTGTTATTGTGTTGTTATTTTTTCGTTATTATGTTATTGTGTTGTTATTTTTGTTATTTTGTCGTTATTATGCTGTTATTTTGCTGTTGCGCTGTTATTGTGTTGTTATTTTGTCGTTATTATGCTGTTATTTTGCTGTTGTTGTGCTGTTATTGTGTTGTTATTTTGTCGTTATTATGCTGTTATTTTGCTGTTGTTGTGCTGTTATTGTGTGTTGTGTTATTTGTTGTTATTTTGTCGCTATTATGCTGTTATTTTGCTGTTGTTGTGCTGTTATTGTGTTGTTATTTTGTCGCTATTATTTTGCTGTTGTTGTGCTGTTATTGTGTTGTTATTTTGTCGTTATTATGCTGTTATTTTGCTGTTGTTGTGCTGTTATTGTGACGCGTTGTGCTGTTATTGTGGTTATTGTGTCGTTATTATGCTGTTATTTTGCTGTTGTTGTGCTGTTATTGTGTTGTTAGTTTGTCGTTATTATGCTGTTATTTTGCTGTTGTTGTGCTGTTATTGTGTTGTTATTTTGTCGTTATTATGCTGTTATTTTGCTGTTGTTGTGGACACGGCCAAACTGATAATGACAGATTGTGAATGAGTGGCCGTGGTGTCTGTAGTACAGTTCACCTCAGATGTCTCTTCAGCTGTGTGCGTGATGATGTCACACCACCCTCATTATTCGTACTGTATCTCTCTCTCTCTCCTCTGCCGGCTGACCTCACTTCCCATTAGTTTCTGTGTCGTTATTTAGCTAATGGATCTGCTCTAACACTGTGTGCATGTACATCATGAATCACAGGCTTTTGTCTCTCTCATCCGTCTGTGTTGGAAGAAACCGAACACTCCATCCATCTCAGTCACACCTGTCACTACATTTAATGGTGTCAAATCCATGGTGTTTGTTCAGGACTCGTCAGGACATGTTTGAGCCAGTGGGTTGATTCATATTGTCCTGGGTGCTTTCTATCTTTGTGTTAGCAACAGTTGTTGCTGTTATGTTGCTGTAAAGAGAAAAACCCCAAAACAACCACAACTCGGCTACAATGCTGTTGCTGATATTCATTTACCTATTTGAATAGGACTTTTAGATTTTTATCAGATTCAGTGATTTGGACTGATACTGAGTATCTGTCTCCCTCGTGTCAGTGCTGCAGGACGTACGGAGGTATTATTATAATGTTGTTGTTGTTGTTGTTGTTGTTGTTGTGTTGCAGGTCAGAAGGCATGTCTTCATCTCCACGGTGTGTTCCCTTACGTCTGTGTGCCATATGATGGCTACGGGCAACAGCCAGAGCGCTACCTGCGGCAGGTGGCCTTTAGCATTGACAGGGCCCTCAACGTGGCGATGGGGAACCCTGCCTCCAGCACCCAGCACGTCTTCAAGGTGGTGCTGGTCTCCGGCTTGTAAGTGACATGTCGTTGTTGTCGAATGAACTTAGCTGATAAAGCTCAGAAAACTGCTGAGAATCCCCAGAATAACAATGATGATGAATCCTTCTGAAGACTGATGATTGTTTTCTTACAGGCCTTTTTATGGCTACCATGCCAAAGAGAAGCACTTTATGAAGATCTACCTGTTCAGTCCTCAGATGGTCAAAAGGTGAGGCTACTGCGCATCATCCCACGACGTTACTGAGCACTGAAATGTGTGCATGACTCCAGCTCACTAAACTGAAATCGATTGCTGCATAATGAGTTGCACCAATTGATTGATTGATTGTGTGTGTGTGTGTGTGTGTGTGTGTGTGTGTGTGTGTGTGTGTGTGTCTGTGTGTGTCTGTGTGTGTCTGTGTGTGTCTGTGTGTGTGTCTGTGTGTGTTTGTTTGTTTGCCTGGAAGCACACAGGAAAAAGTGACAGGAAGACAATCAGGGTAGCAACAAAAAAGAAAAAATATGTGGACAAGGTGCATAAAATAACTCTCTGAAATGAAGTAGATTAATGCTGTTGTTTCTAAATAGTCAGCATGGCGTTCTGACCTTTAAAGGGTAGACTGGACTTCAGGACAGACCATAAACATGCACACTGTGTAAGAACATTAATATTCTGCATATGGACGGCACGATACTGATGTCACAAACTCCAGTACCTGCTGATACAGATATCACAGTCTGTTTAGCCTTTTACCGTGACCCATCGATAAAGACATCATTTTCCCACGGTAACAAATAAACAGACCACAACATTATTGTATCTGTGATATCTCATCATTAATATGGAACAACATGTTTCTCAGGACAGAACATGGAGTTTGTTAGAGTTCATTATGTTTTTGATTTGGGTTGTACACAAGTATTGGAAAACAACGTTTGTATATACGGGTTATTTTTGCTTGTAAATGTAGTTGAAGTGTGTGTGTGTGTGTGTGTGTGTGTGTGCGTGTGTGTGCGCATGCACACGCATGCATGTAGAAATAACTCATTCACTTCCTTCAGTCTTGTGACAGAGATACAAGTAACTGAAGAGCTTCATGCATCTATGAAAAATATTGAGTATTCTAGCGATTATTCCATTGATTAATAGAGTAAACAAATAACAAATGTTTTCATTGAGCACAAAGAACATCTCTTAAATGTAGGATTGGAGATCCTGGAAAAACAGTTAGACAATTGAAGCTTACATTTTCAATTCAAAAGTCCAAGCCCCTTTCTTCAGACTTCCCTGTGAAGCCACGCCTCCAGAGCACTGTGTAGCATCAGTCACTTCAGGTGATGCTGAAAAACAAGAAATCAGGCCCAAGTGGAGTTAATGCCGTCGTCATTATTCATACATTTCAACTAAATCTAGCACTGGTGTTTTTTTGGAAGCGCCGTAATGAACCGCAGCATCCACAGCATCAGACGCCTGAGATCTGACGTGTTCTCGTGCGTCTAACAATAGATTGAACACATATACAGTATGTAAAATGATGGTTCCTGTTGTGTTGGACTCATTCTCATCTGTCTGTTGCAGAGTGTGTGAACTGTTGCAGAGCGGAGCAGTGATGAGCAAAAGTTACCAGCCTCACGAGGGCCACATCCCCTTCCTCCTGCAGTTCTTTATTGACTACAACCTCTATGGCATGAACCTGGTAAACCTGGGAGCTGTCAAGTTCCGCAGGAGCAAAGGTAACTGATGACGACAGAGATTGCTTGTGCGACTCATTGGGATTCTCCACTTTTGTCTGGTTTTCTTTTTCTGATGATTATGATCATCTAATCAAAACTGATGAGAATTCACTCTAATTACATAACTGATTCAATCAAATCTCACGCTCTGTCTTTTTTGGGGCGTGTCTCATCCTCAGTGTCTGGTCAGTTGTGTCACTTCTGTGTTCTTTTGAAGTCTCTGTCTCTCTGTCTGTCTGTCTGTCTGTCTCTGTCTCATGGTTGCTCCTTTGCCCTCTCTTGCTGTTGCACATTGTGCTTTCATTTTTCCTATTTCCCTTTGCTTTACCCAGATTTTCTTTTTGAAACACTAAAGAAAAATAACAGAAACTCCTGGAAGTCATTTGGGAGACAGACAGTTTCATGTCATTAATGATTTGGTTTATCATACTGTTGCCCACTTCCTGTCACATTTCCTGCCTGTGATGAGTCAGTGATGTATGTTCACATACAGTTTGAATCGACTGTATCTCCTTCCAATAATAATAATAATAATATAAATAAATAAATAGCTCTGACAAAACTCATCGGATTTGAACCAAATGATCTGTATCAGATCAGAATCTACCAAGTTCCATCCCACAATAATAATAATTATAACAATAGGAATACAATTTTATAAGTAATAAAAAAATTCAGTAATAAAATACATGAAATAAGTAAATCAGAGATCTTCAATGTCAAAGTATATCAAATATCTAAAAGTTGCAATGGGAGCGCACTGAGCATGCGTCACGGTTGTGTATCTTGTCCTGTCATATTTGAATGTGCTGATGTTCCCACATCTACTCAGTGTTTTGATCAACAAACGATTATTTTCATGATCGATTCAACTGTCGATTCATCGTTTGGTCCATAAAATGTCAGAAAACGTTAAAATGTTGGTTCTGTGTTCGTCAAACCTGGAAATGATGACCTTCTCAAACGTCTTGTCATGAAAAGAAGCTTCAAACCGATTCATCGTTTATTAAAATAGTTGTGGATTCATTTAGTGATCGATCAATAATGGATGAATTGTTTCAGAGCAGTGCAGTCACTCTTTACACGCTGCTGTCTTGTGATCGGGAGTCGTGTCGTCACTGAGACACTCGTGCTGCGGTGGGTGGAGTTTAAGCAACAGAAGACAAATGGATGTCCAGCAGAAAGTTGACGTGTGTGTCCTCAGGTTATGATTTTAAGGTCAATCATGATGATCACACACTGTCAACTGACAAAGCATGACTGCGTGTGTGTGTGTGTGTGTGTGTGTGTGCGCAGCAGAGTCACACAGGCAAACACACAGCAGTGGTCCCAGCATCAGCCCCTGCAAGAGTCCCTGCACGTCAAAGCTCAATGACAGCACACTGGGAGGCACGTTTGTCCGCTGGGAGGAGAACACTTTACCCTGGTGAGTCAGTCCAGGCTGAACCCAGCTGCACGTCAAGTCAATCAGTCACTCGTCCAGTTTCTAACTCCATCTCTTTATTTCTTTGCCTTGACTTCTCAGTGTTTCTTTATTTATATTCTTTAATGGTTATAGTTTGTCAACAACTCGTTTAAACTAAAAATGTATTCAGTTCACTTTCAACAAAGGTACATTCTTTTTTGTATTGTAGTATTATCGTAATAGTAAGGTTTTGTAATATTTTGTTAAGATTCAATTATTTTAAAATATGTGTGTGTGTGTGTGTGTGTGTTGTTTAGATAAATAAAAGTGTCAACACAGGTAAAATAAACACATTTCATAAGGATGTTTGTGTGAACAGTTCCTTACTGCTGGACGAGGTGGAGAAGCAGAGCACGTGTGAGCTGGAGGTCGACGCCGTCGCTGTCGACATCCTCAACCGACTGGAGATTGAAAGTAAGTTGCCGCCCACTTTGACTGTTCCACGTGTCTATTGTACAAACTAATGGATTTGAATGAAATAAAAAAAACAACTTTGAACACTTTTTAAATATTTGCAACACGAAATTGTTTACAAATTGTGTTTTGTGTTTGGTTATAGAGAGGAGGTGTAATAACTGTGTCCTTTAGGTCTATAAAACATTCATCTTACATTGCTGCTGTGTCTAAATTATGCTAAACAACGACAGTCTCAACAATCCACAGTCATAAAGAGTCATGTGACATCATATGACAGCTCTCTCCGCTCCAGCTTCTTCTCCTTGCTTCCTGCTTTGAGTGCGACTGACCAATCAGGAAGCTTCTCATGCTTCTCATGCTTCTGATGGCAAAAACAAATAGATGCAAATGTTCAAAAAGTGATCATAGGTTTGTGTTGACAGACTTTGCGTCGTATGGAATTGAACCAACAACCGGACACAGAGCAGCAGATTCAACAACTATTATTATACACGCTGTATCTAAAATATGTTTGCAGAAACATTGTTGAAGTTTTGTGAGTTATTGTTTAAGCCTAATCCATGGATGTTTGTGCATGTGTGTGCGTAAACAAACTTATTGGAGAGTTTGTGTCACATGTTACATAAAAAAAGTGCTGTTGCAGGTTTAATAATGACCATAAAAGGACGTTATTAAAACGTGATTTTGATTTGTCTGTGTCCAGATCAGATCGGCAGGAACCCCGGGCTGCAGGCCATCTGGGAGGATGAGAAGCAGAGGAGGAGAGAGAAGAACCAGGCCACCCAGATCCAAACTCCCGAGTCACAAGGTGAGGAAGAGGAAAATAACCTCAACCATGTCCAGGCACTAAATGCATAGATCAGTATTTTATGTGTATTATTTCTATCATTACTGGCAAAATAACACAAATGTCCATCACAGAGAGCACTGATGACAACAGAGTCACTTCTGACACTTTTCCACTCTGCTCGACCCTACATCATACATCCATGTTCAGACCAGTACTGTAGGACCTGTTCCCTGTGGGCGGGTCGTCATGGTTCTAAGGTTCTCATTAAAAACATTAGTTTGACAGAAACACAGCTGAACGCCGGCTTACAGCAGCGCGGTCACTAAACACACACAGACTCTGCTAAATATTGAGATTAGAGACATGATGAATGTTGGAGATGAACGCATGTTTTCAGGATGTCTGATGTTTAACTGAACTACAGTTCAGCGTCGTTGTTTTTTTAAATGAATATCTGCGAAACCTCCTGGAAATCCAGGCGATACGTTATAAGGCGTTATCCCCTCAGTGCATTTCTCTAATATCAGTATTTTCCTGTGACGATTAAAAGCACCTGAACATTTGATTATTACTGAGGATTTAAGAGTAAAATTCATTCTTAGTTTAGAGGTTTTTGTGACTGACAGTAAATCCCGCGGGTTAGTCTGTTACTTTACTACACTTTACTGGGGACAATGTTTTCATTCACACATTCTGGGAGTGAAGTATGTCATAATAAAGTAGTTGTTGTGTTTCAGATCGCGGCTTTGTCACGTCGACAGACAGCGAGAAGATCTTCTTGAAGAGACTGAAGGAGATCCTGAAGGAGAACCAGTTCGACGTGTAAGTTTCTCCATGTTCTCGTCCCGCCTCCGTTCTGTTGTTGTTGTGATTGATCATCAGACGTTTCAGAGAAGTCAGAATTCACCACAGAGAGCAACAGCATATGAACATAAGCACAAATGCTTCCAGTCACATAATGAGACAATTTTCCCATCGACTGAAACCACAGTGGTCTCAGGTTTCTCTGTGCCTGACGATAATGAAGCCACTGCATGTCCTCGGTTCCCTGTGCGTCAGCGCCTTGTTCCGGCTCCCTCGTCCTCGGAGGGCAGAGAGGGAGGGAATGAAAACAGAGGCAGGAAGGCTGGAAGGGAAAGTGAAGTCAAAACAGATGTACTGAGGGGGTGGGAGCAGAGAAAGAAGGAAGCAGAGACTGAAATGATGTTGATGAGGGTGCACTGCCCTCCCTCCGTCTACCACAGCTATTTCCTGTTATAAATAAAAGCACAGTTAGCTGTGCATGCGTCTGCATCTGATCCAGATGGCTTCCATTCACCACTGCGATATCACACACACACACACACACACACACACTGGCACCTCTCTGCTGATTCCATCCATTCTCATGATCCTTCTTTTGTGCTGATAATTAAAGAATGAATGAATGAATGAATGAATGAACTGCTTTTCATTTAGATACAACACAGAGACCACTGTGGTTTCAAAGAGACTCGGGCCTATCAAGGTTTAAAATAAAGGCTCAACATGGACGACTGTCATCCTTATGCAACAACATCACAACACAAAATGCCCCTGAGAATGTCCTTAAAAACTCTAAACCTTCACATTTGTCATGATAGAGAGAGAGAGAGAGAGAGAGAGAGAGTCATTGTTAATAAACCCAGGTTTGTTTTATTCATGGTTCCGTCCCAACAATCCCTCACCTGGTGTTAATCTCAGCTGTTTTAACGTTGACAGCCCGAGTAAATATACAGCATTTTTCCATCTGTGAGCATGGTGTCGTGCTACGTGTGCTGTGTGCTTTTGGAGTTTTAAATGTTGGTAATGTTGGTAATGTTGGTAACATTGTTAACGTTGTTAACGTTGTTAACGTTGGCAATGTTAACGTTGGTAACGTTGTTAAGGTTGGTAACGTTGGTAATGTTAATGTTAACGTTGGTAATGTTGGTAACGTTGGTAACGTTGTTAACATTGTTAACGTTGTTAATGTTGGTAACGTTGTTTATGTTGGTAACGTTGTTTATGTTGGTAACGTTGTTTATGTTGGTAGCGACAACTCTTCACCTTTGATGTGACTCGTACAAACTGGCGTGTTTTTTTATGTCGGTGCGACAAACATGCTCGGACGAGTTTGCTCATTTACGTAGGTCGCATATCGCCAAAATGGACACCAAAACTCAAAATGACTTCCTGTTGAGTTGAGGCCCCGGTTACGGTCGACTTTTTTGTCCGTCTTGGTCGATAACATCTTTCCACCAAGTTTGGGGAAATTCAGTTGGACTCAATTTAGCCTGTTTACACTTTAGGGGGCGCTATAGAGCCCTTGAGCAACACACGTTTCCGGGAACGATGCCCATATCTCATTTTGGCCAGACCTGACCTCCATGCCACGTTTCAGGAGTTTTTATGCACATTAACCCGCTCAAAAATGACGGGAAAGCCACGGATCGAATAATAATCTGAAGGATTAACAAAAGGTTCCTTGGCTCAGGCCACTAACAATAATGTTATATCATAACATTATTGTTGAGAACAGTGACAGTGATGTGTAGCTCTGGACCCTCTGTGTGTAGTTGTGTGGGAGGTTGCTCTCTGATGTTTGGTCCTCACTGTACATATTATATTATATTATATAGTTAGTATGTACATAATTCATTCAGATGCTAGTGTTCGTTTCCTAACTTGTTCCTCTGTACTTAAATCAGAGAGTGTGTCCTCGTCCTACTCTTTCTGTCCATTATTTAATCTGTGTTAGCCGAGCAGATCTCGTGAAGGCAGTGAGAAATGTGTTAATTGCAGCTGGAATCTCCTGACGCCTGCCAGGCTCCCTCCCTTGTTGCCTCTAAAGTCATTACCAAGCAGACTAATTAAGGAATGGCAGAGGCATGTGCACGTGGGCTCTCTGTGTGAATGACACTTGCACTGCAGGAAAAGTCTCAAAACAGCTGATACCAAGTCGTCCATTTTATGTATCGACAGCCATGTTTTAGATCAGCTGCCATTCGTCACGTTAGGATTTCTCTTTTCTCCTTCAGTCTGACGGGTGAACATGAGGCCGCAGAGAAGATCACGTCTTCTCTTTTGACGTGTGGTAGCATGAGGTACTGACACATCAGTGCTGACTGTGCTGCACACACACACACACACACACAGACACACACACACACAGGGCTGCCAACAGGAACACTAGGAAAAATAGATTCACAAAAAGTCTGTGCTTTACAGTTACTGCTGCCATGAGAGTGGGAACTGAAGCTTGTAAACCTCTTACGCTTCTGCACCAAAGTCTGCTGGTCTACTGCTGGTCCATGTTCTGTAGGTTTGTGTTGTTTATGTAAATCCAGAGCAAGGATTTTAAAGACCAAAGTCACAAAAGAACACATGAGCTCTGGTTTACAAAACGTATACTTACCATTAAACTTCCTCCTAAGATAGTGTACACTGGAGCTGGACTACATTTTTATCAGGTCAGTCCTTTAGAGTTGTTGAGTCTGTTAGTGTCTGCGGGCTCTTAAAAAGTATTTCAAAGTCTTAATCACGATTTCATGAGGTATTAATGTTGCTTGACTGCACAAAGTATGCATGAATGTATTTATTGGTTAAAAACAAACGATGCGAGATTGTCTCAGGGCCACGCACGTACACAACGTCACACATCTTGCGACAGAGAACGTGCTCCTCCTCCTCCTCCTCCTCCGGGCGCGAAATAATATCCGAAAATCACAAGAAATAAAGTCCAACATCGTCAGACATGGGAAAATGTACGTTTTTGGACCCTGGTTGGAGATCCCTGAATTTCAGCAATGGCTGAAGTCTGTTGCTGAGACTTTTTGTATATTTCATTTGTATGGTTGTGCTCTATAGATGAAACTGATTACAGAGAGAAAAAGTCTTAAACTGCATGAACTGCATGAACCCTGTGTTGTCAGTGTCGTCAGCACTGACTCTGTGTTCACTTCAGTCCTCAACTGTTCCTTTAATCTAGCCCAGTGCTGTGTTTCTGTGTGGACTGATGTCTCTGGAGTATTCACTGTGTTCTTCTTCTCTGTGCTGCCCGTGGGTTTTCACTGTGTTTCATCAGACTGTGGTTCAAATCCCCGACTTATCTCTTCAACTGTTGACACTGCAGAACTTATAATAACAATAATAAAAATAATGATAATGATGATAATAATAAGAAGACAGTTTTAAAATAGATATTCTTTATGGCCCTTCCCTTCAAATGTCTTTAACTTATGAATGGCTGCCAGATCTACATATTCATATTTTAGTGTGGTGATTTGCTCGGTGAGGCCAGTATCAGTAAAGGAGCGGATTGAGGGAGCTGGCGAACCACTGACCGTCTGGTCAACACAGTTCCTGTGTTGTCGACAGCTTTGAGGGTTAGACTCTCTCAACCAACAATAATCTGTAAAATGTCTAATTAGAGCTGGAATTTCTCTGTGTTTCTCTGTTCAGGACACAAGCTTCGTCTGTGGGTAATGATGAGGAAGACCAGGATGATTTTCTGGGTGACCTCAGTCTCCATTCAGACCCCCTGACTGCTGAGGACTTACTGTGCACCCCTGCTAATATGGTCAAAGCTCACAGGGACACGCAGCAAGGTGAAGAGAACAAGACTAGCAGCAATAGGTTTATTCACGTCTCTTCATGAGATCCTTTATGCCATTCTTTAACTCACTTTTGTACATTTGACATTTTATGTTTAAATTGTGTTCCTGCTTTGTTCTATTCTATTCTATACATAACACACAGTCTGTACTATTCACTCTTGATTTGACTGACTGTTTGGCATTTGGCAGCAGTGGTAATTGTGTGATTAGCAAAGGCCTAATGTGCAGACACTCTGCCGAGTCCTGTAGAAGCACAGAAGGTGCCAGCGACAGTGACACTGAACCACATTTGTGTTCACGTCTGCCTTCCTGCCCCAGACTCAGACCTCAGGACCTGCGGTAAAGTCCCAGAGGAGGCTGTGGTGGATGAGGAGGCCATTCTGAGTCTCCTGGAGAACAGTCAGACCTTCCTGCCACAGTCCCAAACATCCAGCCACTCACCTCTGTACGGTACGTCTGACACAGATCCTCTTCCACAGTCTCATCTGTGTGACTGTGACTTTGCTGGTGTTTAAAGGTACAGGTCACAGGTGGAGGGCTGAGTGCTCCAGTACCTGACGTCACACAACGCTGTGTTTCTGTGAGTGCAGACAGCAGCCAGGACCATGCCATCATAGACCTGCTGGCCGGCCTGGAGGACGACGGTTTCTGCAGGACCCCTGTTCGGCAGAGTTCCCAGTCTCAGTCTCGTTCTTGTGCTGGGAGTTACCACTGCAACAGTGATGAGGAGGAGGCGGGGCCACAGCGGGACAAAGAAGAGACAGAACTCAGCATGTTAATGTCACAGCGATGGGACAACGATGCTTCCAAGAGTTCATTCTTACCCAGGCAAGAAGTTTGTGGTTTATTCACTTTCACATATTCATGGTTGGGGCTTGTAGCCTTGATCGAGGCCACTGACTTTAAGGTTTGGATCTTTCATTCTGGCACAGTTGTTTGCCCCCTCTGAACCTGTATGGCAAACAACAGCAGGTGTCAAAGAATTCTTTAGCTGAGTGTGTTCAGTGTCTGCTCGTGTGTGTGTGTGTGTGTGTGTGTGTAATCAGTGCTGCTGTCATTCCTGTGTGAACAGGTGTGGTGTGAAAGAGGCAGAGGACAGCTTCAGTGACGAGCAGCTGGAGTCCTCTGATGAAGAAATGGAGTGGAGTGGGAATAACTCTCTGTTCGCCAACCTGTCGATTCCTCAGCTCGACGGAGCAGCAGACGAGAACAGTGGTGAGTCATCGCTTTATTATGGGCGGGTACCTCGTGATCAGATACACAATCATGTGATAATCAGGATATTACAAGACAATATCTATATGTCCATGAAAAGTTCAAAGTGCAAATTTATTCACAACATAGAGAACAAAATGTGTTGAACATGTGTTTACCTGCTGTAAACTCCGCCTTCTTTAACCAGGTAACTGCCACCCAAGTTTCCCTTATTCATTTGAGTAGTGACGCTGAGCGACACTGGCAGCGACTGAGTGGTGCACACGTTCCTCTTATGCATCCGTACCTGTGGTTACATTTATCCTTAAATGAAGCTCTACCACAGCACTATTTATAAAGCTGTAACTAAATATAATAATGAATGTGCAACGTGAAGGTTCATTCATGTGCCACCTCTTTTCTTTCATTCATAGATTCCTCCTTAACGGACAGTAGTTCCAGGACCCAGTCTTCTCTCATTGTCACAGAGAAGATGCATGGTCAAAGAAATCCTATTCTTGGGGAGACTGTTCACCCGGAGCCACCGTCTTCAGCTAAGATCCTTCTGGAGTGCAAGCACCCTGAGCACAGACCAGTTCATGTTCTGGACACAGAACAACCACTGGACAAGCACTTTCAATCAAAAAGCAGCCAGGACAGTAGTAATCAAAGTTCCACAGGGTTTAAGCTTAACAAGGAAATCCCCTACATCCCTCCAGTTAAGCACCCTATCGCCTGCAAAATAGCCTGTCACCATGAGATGTCGCCTGTCTGTGGAGACAAAGAGGAGATCCGACCCCTGTACACTTATGACAAGCAAACCTCTATAACCTTAGATGATACAGCTCTAGACAGTTTCTCATTTGCTAACAGAAAGCTCACCAAAAACAGGAAGAAGTATGGCAGCGTGAAGGATGTTGAAACAAACTGTCTGTCCATTCTTCAAAACCACAGTACCTTCTCTCTCTGTTACTCTGAGCTTCGAAGCTGTTCATCCAAGAAAGAGCAGGAATTGAGTCCGAAAGACCTTAAAACCCCCATCCTGAGGAGCATCTCCTCAGCCCCATCACCCATGGAAGAGGACGAGTTCCTTGATCATCATGAGGAAGAAATGACCCACGACAGAGAGGAGGGAGATGTTGGTGAACTCAAAATCAAGTACGAGGACTATCAGGAAAATAAAAGTGAGAAGACCATCATGGCTCAGCAGGAAGCACACTACAAGTTCTTTCCCAGTGTTATCCTCTCAAACTGCCTTCGGAGGAAGAAGGTCGGAAGCAAAAAGCCGACAGAGTGCTGTATGAAAACAGTAGAGGCTCAGCCTCGCAAGTCCAGACTAAAGGTCAACAAAAAAAGGTTAGGAATGACAGGACAATGGAATAAATTAAGCTTTGTTGAAAGCACCGCCTCTGTCAGCCATGTTAGCACTAGCCTTACCTCAGCTGAGTTTCTACAGACTGTGGACACAGAGATATCAATTTCAGATGAACAGTCCAAGGAGGCTGTGCCAGTGGAAGATGAGCTCATTAAAGACACAGTCCTTTTCACAAAAGAGGTGGAAACAGATGAAATGTGTCTTAGTGAAATGACAGAACCACTGACAGAGCTGTCTGTCACAGACTCCATGACTGTCTCCTGTTTTTCTGAAGAAGCAGCTAAAGACACAGCAGAGGACAGGTTAAGCCCATTGCAAGATGTGTCTGCTAAAGTCACCTGCACCAAACCTTCAGCCCTGCCTGGTAGTAAATATACCCTGAGGGCCAAACGCAAGATGATTTGTGATAGTGAGGATGGAGAGCACTCAAGTTCCATGCGTTCTAAAAACCCAGCCCCAGCCAAGGATAGCAAGCAGAAGGACAGTGTTGTCTTCAGTGGACAGGATGTAAAAGTCCATAAACGGCGCAAGAAAGAGCCTCCCATTATAATCAAATACATTATTATTAATCGGTTCAAAGGACAGAAAAACATGCTTGTGAAGATGTCCAAAATAAGTGCAGAGGAACAGTTGGTTTTGCTGACCCCTCATAAGCTAAATCAGTACAATAAAATGGCTCCTCTCAAGGACTTCTGGCCCAAGGTGCCGGAATCCACTGCAGTCACGTTTCCTGTTTGTGAACCAAAGGCTAAGAAACAGTCCAAAAGAAAGACAAGAGTCAATTCCACCAATAAGAAAACACTCAGCAACTCGTCCACACCGAAAGTCAGAAAGGGTGAAAGAGTTAAGAGGACTAAAGACTGTCATAGAAGTCCAAATCTGTCCTCTCTGTCGCCCCCTGAGCCAAATTACTGTGAGCTAGCTGATGACCATGACTCGGAGTACAATGATGTCATGGTGGAGTTGGGTTACCTCTCTGATAAATGTCCAAGTCCCACAAACTCAACACCCCCACGTTGTTGGTCCCCAAGTGACCCTGTGATGGACAGATCAGAACAGCTGATAGACCCACTTGGTGACCCATGTCTTGGCTCTGCTGTTCTTCACAAGCCGTGCACTGTATCTTCAACCAGACAAGCACACAGTAGGTATCAACATGCCAGACTTAAGAAGTCTGTGGAGAGTAAAAAGAAAGTGAGGTCATCTCCTAAGCCCAAAGAAGTTGAACCCAAAAAAGAGAAATGTAAGCAAAACAGTGGCGGTGCTCCAAGGCAGAAGAAAAAGGCTAAGGATGTTCCCAAAGGTGCTATCAGATGTTCTCCAACCACCCTAAAATCTAAAAGGTCTCGCAAAAAGAAAACTGAGGAACCCAAAAAACATGAGTCAAGTAAAGAAAACTCTCAACTCCTTTTCCCAGAGGATGACCTGCGTCCTTCTGAGAGTTCCTCTCAAGAGGTCCCTCCATTTCAACAGCCAGTCAGCAAAGATAGCAACAGTCAGGGCAGTTTTCAGTCATCTACGTCCACAACAGACTCAAACTCACTGCTTGTGTCTGTACAACCAAAGGTTGAGGACTGTGAGACATCAATCATGGAGGTCAACCAAAGCCTTTCACCACTGGTTCAGCTAAAGCAGCAAAGTTGCCAGACCACCGTGATAAAGGCGGAGGCTTCACAGGAGGCGTGCACAGCATCTGCTCTTGCTGGTTGGGTCGACAATAAAGACGCACAAACAGAAACCGCCGAGCAGTCGGGCCATAAGAATGGGGTCATCCCCTCAGGCCTGGCTGTCCTCAAGCAGCTTCTTCAGAAGAGGCATCGGGGACAGAATCTTCCTCTGCAAACGGTTGGAACAGACAGTCACTCGACTGCCATAGCTCAGGTTGCAGCACTACTAGATCCTTCTACTAAATCAGTTAAATCCAGAAAAGCTCCCTCGAACACGCAACGTAAAGCCAGGGCCCCAAAAGCTACCTCTCCCAAGGATAAAAAGCCTAGGGTTAAGAAAAGCAAGACAAGCAGTACTCAGCCAAATCTGACTGTGGTTCTGAAGGACAGCATGTCAGATGATGAACCCCTGGTTCTGTCAGAACCATGCCTAGACCCTTGCAACTTAATGGAGGACAGCTTGTCGCCAGAGCTCCCACACAACTATAACTTTGATATAAATGCCATTGATCAGACTGAGTTTTCCAGCCCATATAGTGGGAGCCAGTTTGTCCTGACTGATAAAATCTTACCTGTGAAATTTCTGAGTGATGTAAGTCAGGAAGCTGTGTCTGCTCACATGCCAAGCTTAGAGAAAAACGTCGACAAGGTCTGTGATTGGCACAAAAGAAGGCCGGTCAGTCCTGAGCTCTTCGATAAACCTGAGAAAGGGGAGCTTGAATCAAACGACCTCTCATTCCTCGACTCTGAGAGAATCCAGAGCAGGGATTGGGGCTTTTCTCCATGTAAAGCCCACACCCTCAGCCCGTTTCAAGACTTTCACTGTGAGAGAAAAGAGCTTCTCTTTTCTGTTTTTGATCCCGTCTTACCGCTGACGTTAAGCTCAGCATCCTTCGTTAACCATGAGGGCTCACCAACAGGAGACCCTCTGGAGGGAATTGACGGACTAACGTCCACTACACCCAGCAGCTCGCCCAGATCCATTAGCTCACTGTCCCAGGGGAGGGCGGTCCAGCTGCTACGAGGGGCGGGTGGTGGAGCACATGTCTTGAAGCCCCTCATGTCCCCTCCAAGCAGGGAAGAGATCCTCAACACTCTGCTGGACCTGGAGATGTCAGAGGCCACCTTTCAAGAGCCTTTCTGCAGTGACCCCTCTGATGCGCCTGGGAAACCAATGTAAGACCAATAAATGACTGTGTAATGCATACAGATGAACTAATTAAATAAATGTAAATGTAAAATGAAAAGCCCTTCAAGTCAACATGGATTATAAAGTGGCCATTTAAATGAAATACTGTATGTGCAGTATTTTTGCATAGTGCTTCATTGTTATTTAGGCCATGTGTAAAACTGCATTTTTAAACTCCAACAATGTGTGTCCACGTGAGTGTTCTATCAGAGGTAATCTGCATAAAAATGAAGATTTTGCCTTTTGTTCTCAGTGAAATTAAGACTACAGAGCCCCACTGGTGACATTTGATTAAAACCATAACTGAACTGTATCATAGCCATGCATTAACTATAGATACTATCTCTTCCTCCGCTCCATGACTAAACTGTTTTACTGCTGATTCAACAACACACAGTCTGACATGGTGTGTGCAGTGTTTACAACAGACCGACAAAAAAATCACAGTATTTTTCAAATGATCTAGTAATTATCACAGTTTACAACCTTTTCTTTTGCTCCAGTGAGAGAGAAGTGTCTGTGTGTGTGTGTGTGTGTGTGTGTGTGGCGCCCTCTTACTATATGTCTGAGACACTTGTTATTTTGATTCTAAACTGAATAATCTTAATCTGCCTCTACTGAGCTGCTGTCCCAGCAACAACTCCATGAGACTGCACAGGTTAATGAAATGCACCAACATATAACTGATGAAGAAGAGGAGCATCGATGAAGCGTGCACTGTAAACTCACCTGCGCATTTAAAGAACCAAGAAAACACTGTACTATTGACTGTAGACCAGGTTTTTATAGCAATGTTCCAACCATGCACCCAAACAAAACTCATCCACTGATGAATGTGAGTGCATTTGATAATTATAGTGTGAGCACTGGGCGTGAAAATAACAGCTGTGTCGTTTGGAAACGAGCAATGATCCTGCGGGTGTCAGACTTTAAACTGAATCCATGGAAATGACAAATCCACACTTACCTCAATCTGTCTGTTCAACCAAACCAGTGATCCTGTTTTATTGGTTATCAAATCATTCTAACTTCAGGAGGCTGTATTTTCTAAAAACAACAACAATAATTCATCAAATATAAATGAGCTAATCATGTGCCCCTGTCTTCTCTCCAGGGAGGTTGGCGGGCGTAAGCTGACGGTGGGCACCAGACTCACTAAGGAGCTAGCGGAGTTCAGTGGAGACCTTTCTATGGAGGGTCTTCATTTCTGGAAGACAGCCTTCTCAGCCATGACACACCCCGCCATCATCACTTCATCTTCTCAAGCCCAGGGAGCTAAAGCCTCAGAGCAAGCCAAGCCTCAACCGTCCTCAGCTATTGACAAGAAGGTCATTCTTCTGCCTTGCAATAACCCTCCAAACCAGGAGCGTGTGCGTCTGTGGCTGGAAGCAAAGAAACAATACGACTGCTTACAGAAATGGCAGAGAGACACAGAGCTGCTGAAGAACAGGAGGACTTTGCTGGACACTGAAGAGGAAAACCAGGAAAAATCCAGCCTGCCAACTGCTTCCTGCTGCCCAGCAGTGAAGTTTGATTTGTGCGGGAACCTTTCGTCAATCCGGACTCAAAGGAGAAAGAAACAGAGGCTGTTTTTAAGTATGTCTCCTGTGAAGAACCAAGCCTCACAGCTGAGTCCACTTTCAGATGAAGCTGCAGTGGATCTTGAGCAGAAGGAACAAGAAAAATATGATGATGTGGATAATTGCACCTCTCCAGAATCCCCGGATTTGCCTCCATGGCAGGAGTCCAGTCAGTGGAGCCCCTCAGGCCTGGACCCGCCCAGTAAAAACAGGCAGAATGAAAACTCTCCAGAACCACTGTCACCTAGACTCCCCAGTTCCTTAGAGAGACAAGGGCAGAACGATAGTCCCCCATTCCTCCATGTCAGCAACAGGAAAGATGAAAGGACGAGTCCCCATCTCCTGTCCAGCACCCCCTTCCTGAGCAGGAGTCAGAGAAGCAAGGACGACCTGGAGGCACTGTGCAGCTCGCCTATATCTGCGGGTGAGAAATCACAAGTCTGTCTGACTGTCTGACATGTTTTGTGACTTGATCACTTGTTTTATTATTATTTATTTCTTTTTATTCCTCCTGCAGAGACTCCAACGTCTCAGAAACTCCAGCAGAGGAAGAGAATTGAGAGAGGTCCACTGAGAAGAGCCTTACTGACCACACAGTTCCAGGTCAGCCCACATATTTGTGTGTGTCTGTGTGTCTGTGCAGTTGTGTTGTTCCATTCTTGTCCTACAGTATATTCTCATGTTATCCACAGAACCAGTTTGCAGCTTTAAATGTGCCAAAGAAAGAGAACTCTCAGATCGAAGGGCCCAGCATTGCCAACTCGTATGGCTTCAAAGTCAGCATGCAGAACCTGCAGGAGGCCAAAGCTCTGCATGAGGTGAGCTGCACACTGATGTCATGTGTGTACTAGTATTAACTTATTCTAATAGGAGACAACACCACATCAGATTTAGTCTATAAAGGACACACGAGTGTCCGAGTGTTTGAAAGAAGCGGTGACTTGTCGTGATGTCGTCATAGTAATCTGAAGTCCCACTTTGAGGCCTCCAGGTTTGCTGTCTGTCCCACTGGTGTCCACTCATGCCGTGTCATGCTTTGTCTATTTTCCAATGCTTTTGCAGCCAGTGGTGTCACGCTGCCTGAGGCTGTTGACATTTCCTGCCTCATATGTCAGAAAAGTTTGATATTAAGAGGTCTAACACTGTTCATGCTGTGTCACCTGTCACACCACAATAACCAGGTTAGGCGACTGATGTCAGAATTGAAGGGGAAATCATAAAGTCGTCACTAGTGTTCCCCATGGCCAGTTAGCAGGTGCATGAATAAATGTAGAATTAGAATAAAGAATAGAATAAATTAGAAATTTACAGAATTGCTTTAAAGTAATGCACAAATACACAATGCATCATACATTCATTTCAGTGATCTGGGAACAAAGTGGTGAAATGGGTTCATATGAATTCTATACAGCACTTCCAGTGTTCGTGCAACAGCTATAGAATTAAGAAATCCAGGATATGTCACTGAGTGCATTTTATGAACACCAAACCCGCATGAGAATGAATCTTTCATGGCTTTGTGAAGTCCATCGCAGAAATCCTCAAGACGTTTGCCAGACGAGCAACAGCTTCTACTTGACCTTTGCCCCTCAGGTCCAGTACCTAACACTGATGGGCATGGATCTGCACGCAAGGAGCCGCCGTGACCTCGAGCCTGACCCAGAGTTCGACCCCATATGTGCCTTATTCTACTGCCTCAGTTCTGATGCTCCCCTGCCAGGTGGAGACAGTAGCAATGTGACCGGTGCCATAGTGGTTGATAAAGATCACCAACGCTGTGATCAAGGTGAACTTTGATTTGTTACAGTGTGTGGAACAAGAAGCACAAACATCTTTGACCTTTGACCCTTGGTGATTTACTGTCGTTTACAGGTGACAAGCGAACAGTGCCCCTGCTTCTCAGGTCGGGCGTGTCTGGGCTGCAGGTGAAATATGCCACTGATGAGAACATGCTGTTCCAGGAGCTGATCACAGTCATGAGGAGGTGGGTTTATTCACGTCTGATCATTCTTTTCATCATTCAGAACTGAAGACACAAACAAACGTTTGTGTGTATGCGTTTAACCTGCTCCTGTAGCACTTTATAAATAAAATGAATTAATATTAGACTCGGTTAATATCTTGATTATTATTTGCAATGAATCGATGAGGCGTTTAGTCCAGACAGTGCAGTAAATAATATAATGTACATTGTTTTCTCCCACATCTCAAAATGACGACATCGTCAAATGTCTTGTTTTGAAACTGAACACAGAAACAAAGAAAGCAGAATTAGTTGAATATAATAATAATAATAATAATGAACAATTATTCATTGCACATAATTGAACGTTGATGATCAGAATCAGGTCAGTGGGCGCACATACAAGGAACCTGATCATGGTTTTTTACTGCTCTTTGTGTACATTGTGTATATAAATAAAAATGTATAAAAGAGTGGAGTTTTCTTTTTTGTTCTGCTGAGTTTGTCAGTGATTGACTCGAGGCACCGGTCTGAAGCAATGTTTTCATCTTCTTCATCTTTAAAAAACAAATGTCTGTGTTCTTTAAGGTTTGACCCTGACATCCTGCTGGGGTACGAGGTGCAGATGCATTCCTGGGGCTACTTGCTGCAGCGGGCCACTGTGCTCGGAGTGGACCTTTGTCAGAAGCTGTCACGAGTGCCAGGTAGGGCTGACTCTCAGTTTACACACTTGTGTGTGTGTGTGTGTGTGTGTGTAGCACTGGTGGTAATAATGCATTTTATTCACCTGTAACACTTTCAGATCCTGCTAATAAGTTCTAATATGTTTGCAATCATTTAGCTCCATAATCGCTTGGTAAGGAGAATTCCTATTGTCCACCATCAGTGCAAAGTGTTTAAGGTTTTAAATCAAATTGAATTTTATAAAGTTGAAATCCAGTCTCCTGCATGTCCCACACATTTCTATAGTTACCTTGGTGGTGTTGATGGTGTTACCTTCCTATTACTATGACCATATTATAACCATGTTGTTACTCTATTGTGAGCTATAGTTCCATCATAACCTTTTATTTACTAGTGAAGTAATTACCCTGCAGTTTTACAAATGTCATGGAGAAGCTCAATGACTCAGGAAATGGAAATGTCCATTTTTCAGTTGTCTGATTAAAATGTGTTTTAAGAGCAGTGCTTGTATTTTTGTTTGTCTTACTGTGTGTGGGTGTGTTTGTTATAGATGATTGAATTGACTCGGGTAGCTCCTCCTCCTCCTCCTCCTCCTCCTCCTCCTCCTGTGTAATCAGCTGTGTGTCCTCAGGTGACTCCAAGCAGAACCGCTTCACTGCAGACAGGGACGAGTACGGAGCCGACACCATGACAGAGATCAACATTATTGGACGTGTCGCCCTCAACCTGTGGAGAGTGATGAAGACCGAGGCAGGTGTCCCGGCGTGACCTACACCAGCGTCGTTTCCTCTACTGTGTTAAACGTTACATTATTGGCTGCCATAAATGATCTGTAGTTATATATAGTGCTTTTCTGCACCACCTCAATCTGCTTGACACTAGTTTATGCCATTCATTATCTCTTCATACCTCTCATACCAAAAATTGGTATTGGTATTTGCAAGAATGACCAATTTAAAACATGTCTGAGAGTAACAATCATGTATGACACACACACACACACACACACACACACAACTGTGCCTCTCTCTGTGATATAACTGTTTGGCATTATCATTCATGTCCTCAAAGAAATGAGAAAATGCTTGAGATATCAAGGAGCTTGTTTTGGTGATGAAAAATCAATCATCAGTATAGTGGACAATTCATTTAGTAATCTATTAATAATGGATGAATGGTTGTGTAATCGTTGGGGAGCCACTGCTCTGACGGTTGTATCTTCTCTCCCAGGTGACGTTGAACAACTACAGTTTTGAGAATGTGGCGTTCCATGTGCTCCACCAGCGCTTTCCCTCGTACAGCCCCCGCACACTGTCCGACTGGTTTGACCACAACACTGACTTATACAGGTCAGTGAATGTCAAACAACCACATGAACATGTGTCACCTGCTACATCTACATCTACTGTACACATGAACCTGTCCCTGCAGGTGGAAGATGGTCGACCACTACGTGAGCCGAGTGCGTGGCACCATGCAGCTTCTGCAGCAGCATGACATCATCGGTAGAACCAGTGAGCTCGCCAGACTGTTTGGTATTCAGTTCCTCCACGTTCTGACCCGAGGATCGCAGGTACTCACATGCTCACATTCTCAGTGAGGATACTTGTAGCCCCATAGCCTCCCTAATCCCTTATCCCGAATCCCTAATCCCTAAGTAATGTGTCCTTGAAACTGCCTCTGAATGTGGTGTCTGTGATCACATCTGAGAACCCAGTCAGTTTGGATGTGACGAGCAGGTGTGAACGGGGTCAAAGTGTCATTGACCCGAAGAAAAGCTGCGAGAAAATGGATGTGAAAGGAAATGTTTCTTTATGAATGTCTGTTCTTAGTTTAGTTTATGAATCAATGCAAAAACAAGCGGTTTTAACATTCTATTTTTCATCAGGAAGCTGCAGAACCAGTACATGATGAAAACAGACACCTTTAAATATAATGTTAAAACCGCTTTAGTCAGCATTGTTGGTTTTAGAACTGGTTTCTCTGTAAAGTCACACAGTAGTTAAGGTTGTTATATTTGTGCCGCGTGTGTTTTTTCAGTACCGCGTTGAGTCTATGATGCTGCGTGTGGCCAAACCACTGAACTACATCCCGGTGACTCCAGGCATCCAGCAGCGAGCCCAGCAGAGGGCGCCGCAGTGCATCCCCCTGGTGATGGAGCCTGAGTCACGCTTCTACAGTAACTCAGTGATCGTACTTGACTTCCAGTCACTCTACCCCTCCATCGTTATCGCCTACAACTACTGCTACTCCACCTGCCTGGGCCACGTAGACACCCTGGGAACGTAAGCTCCACACACACTGTCATAGTTTCCCTCATTAAAGTCCACGTCACAGTCTTCACATTGTACAACATTTTATACTCCTGGTTTTCTCAGTAATTGTAATTGTACAAAGCACAATGAAAAACGGCCTGATACCTTTCTTTACCTTATTAGAGCCCGAGCCACGAATGGCGGGGCCCCGGACGGCTCCTATTGAAATCCTTCAGGGTTATTATTATTGTTATTATTCTATCCGTGGCTTTCCGGTTCCATAAAAGCCTCCTGAAACTTGGCAAGCAGGTCAGATCTGGAGAAAATGAAATATTGGCATAAGTCCTGAACCCGTGCGTTGCTCAAGGGCTCTATAGCGCCCCCTAAGGTGAAACGTGGATGGAGCATGCCAACATCAACTTCTGCCGAATTTAACAAAACTTGGTGGAAAGATGTTATAGCCCAAGACCAACCAAAAAGTCCATTGGGACCACGGCCTCAACACAACAGGAAGTCGGACATTTTGAATGTGGCATCCACCTTGGTGATTTGCACACTTCTGTTTATCGTACCGACATAAAAAATGCGACATTTTGTAAGGAGACATTCTTAGGACACTTTATATTATATATTCTGCAAATAGTACTTTGATTTGTACATTTACATCCATCGTTGCTGATCTTCTCAACTTGATCACACACTGCATTGACTGTATCCACCTTTAAAAGAAGAGGTGGATCAAGGTCAAAATAAAATAAGTCTGTTAACTAAACATCATTTATTTTGCTGAAGGTGTGCAAAGCATAAACATTATAGTGACATATCTTGGTGCTTTGTTATTTTGCTAATCATCACTGAATTATTGCCCACAACTAGTAACTGCTACTAGTTAATGGAAAAAAACTCAGGAAATGCAAATTGTATCACAGAACAGTTTCTATGTCCTGAGGTGGAGAATCAGTTTTAAAACATGGTAAACTGTACAGTACCACTTTTATCATTTGCTTATCAATATCTTACTGATGCCCTTGTAGTTTGAGTTTATTTTGATCCTAACCTCGACCTAACCCTCAGGTAGGTGGCACTGACAGAGGAGAGGTGGAGGACACAAGAAAGAGACCAGGAGCAGATACACAACAACTCTATCAAGTCACAAGTTTAGACAGGACAGTTCTGAGCCAGTGATTATTATATATAACATACTTATATATAATGATATTATGTATGTATATGTATACATGTATATATATATATATATATATATAATTATATATTTATAAATATAATTATACTGATATTGACTTTTGATTATAGCATAGTAATAATGGTGATATGAGTGATGATAATAATAATAGCCTTGAAACTGGATCTGGATCCTGTAACCTGCAAGATGAGGACATAGAGAGAGAGAGAGAGAGAGAGAGAGAGAACAAGGTTAATGCCATATAATAAAGTCATATTGTGTGAGTGTGTGAGTGTGTGAGAGTGTGAGAGTGTGAGGTGTGAGTGTGTGTGTGAGTGTGAGGTGTGAGAGAGTGTGTGTGAGTGTGAGTGTGAGTGTGAGAGAGTGTGTGAGGTGTGAGGTGTGTGTGTGAGAGTGTGAGAGTGTGAGAGTGTGTGAGTGTGAGAGTGTGAGAGTGTGTGAGTGTGTGAGTGCACCACAGTAAAATCCCCCAGCAGTCTCGGTCTACAGCAGCATAACTAAGAGAGGGCGCAGGTTTCCCTGAACCAGCTCTAACTATAAGCGTCATCAAAAAGTTTTAAGTCTAACTCTAAATACAGGCTCCGCCTCCTGAACTGTCACTGGGAGCTGGTTCCACAGGAGAGGAGGAGCCTGGTAACTGAAGGCTCTGCCTCCCATTCTACTCTTCCAGACTGAGGGAACCACAAGTAAACCTGATCTTCATGTGTTTTCTTCAGGTCTGATGAGTTCAGGTTTGGCTGCACTTCCCTGCGAGTCCCTCCTGAGCTCCTCTTCCAGCTCCGCAACGACATCACTGTGTCACCCAACGGCGTCGCCTACGTCAAGGTACGTTCATCTGATGAGACTTCATATAATAATATGAATATATAATAATAATAATAATAATAATAATAATAATTATAATCATCGGTCAGTCACAAACAAACACATCCTGTACGTTAGTCAGGTCAATTCCTGTTTAAGAGAACAAGGACTGCACGAGGCTCTGCAACATCACAAGTAAGCTGTGTCAAACACTGAGAACTGAGAAGACTTCTCACATCTATAGATGATGATGATAATAATAACATAAAGACATATCTTATTTGATCGATGAGTTGTGAAAACAGAACGGGAATATTTCAATAACCAAACATTTATTCATCGCCGAGGGGAATTAAGTCCTCTGCATTTGACCTTTCCTCTCCTAGGAAGGCAGCGCCCAGACTGCACGCCTACATTAACTTAACACATGTTTCCAAGGTGTGAGGAAACCAGAGCAGTCAAGGAAAAGCCACACAAACCCAGAGAGAGCGTTTCATTTCCACACAGACTGGACCTGAAACCACAGGAAACCACAGGAAACCACAGGAAACCACAGGAAACCACAGGAAACCGCTGTTCTGATAACCACTGGTTCACTTCACTTTCATTTAATCTTCAGTTTCATTGTGAAATAATCAACACTGCATCTGTACCTGACAATAGAGACGTTTGTCTGTTTCTAAATCAGACGTGTCCTTACTCGTTCAATTCACCGACCATCAAAATGCTGCCACAGTTCCTTAAGTGTGTGAACAAAGCTTAAATCCTTGTGTTTTAAATCAGTGTTTGCTGTGTGTGTGCAGAGCTCAGTGCGTAAAGGAGTTCTGCCCAGTATGCTGGAGGAAATCCTCAACACTCGCATCATGGTGAAGCAGTCGATGAAAAGCTACAAGCAGGACAAAGCCCTCACCAGGCTGCTGGACGCTCGACAGCTCGGACTCAAACTCATCGCCAACGTGACGTTCGGCTACACTGCAGCCAACTACTCTGGCCGCATGCCCTGCGTGGAGGTAAGAGACAAACATTGACAGGAGACATTGGAGACATGAAGGGAAAGGACAGCAGCTTTGTTCTGCGTTCTGCTGAAAGTGAAACTCATCTGTAAAGTGTGTGTTTGTAGGTTGGAGACAGCATTGTTCACAAAGCCAGAGAGACACTGGAGAGAGCCGTCAAGATGGTCAATGACACCAAGAAATGGGGAGCGCGCGTTGTGTACGGAGACACCGACAGGTAACGTCCTCCTTGTTTGTGTTGAATCTACATTCATGCCATGATTTCATATTCATACATATCTGTTCTAAGCTTCAGGATTATTTTCCCAGGGATTAACAGCCTTAATTATCAGCTTCTTTCTTGTTTTACAGCATGTTTGTTTTACTGAAGGGAGCGACCAAAGAGCAGGCGTTCAAGATCGGCAACGAGATCGCTGAGGCAGTGACTGCAACTAATCCCAAACCTGTTAGACTCAAGTTTGAGAAGGTACGCACGCGCACATGCACACACGCACACACACACACAGGCGCGCACACACACAGACCCATTTTCAATGTGTGCATATGAATCAAAGGTAAATGTGCTGTAAAATAGATGAAAGCACAAGACTTCATGACTTAGTGTAAGAAGTTTCTGCATCAGTCTGTGATAAATCCTTCTCCATGTGCTCACGTTCAGAGCTATCACTGACTGTGTGTGTGTGCGTGTGCGTGTGTGTGTGCGCGTGTCAGGTGTACCTGCCCTGCTTGCTGCAGACAAAGAAACGTTACGTGGGCTACATGTATGAAAGCCTTGACCAAAAAGAACCCGTGTTTGACGCCAAAGGCATCGAGACAGTGCGCCGCGATGGCTGCCCTGCTGTTTCCAAGGTAACAAGAAACCGTTCTCCCTGAGCTCTACACCAATCACAGCTGATCACATAGACCCACAATCCCTGCTGTCATTAAAGTCTGTGCACGTGTGTTAGATTTCAACCACAATCCCGTCATCTCGTCTCCGCTCTGTCCATTCATGTGCTCATCAGATTCTGGAGCGTTCCATTAAGCTGCTGTTTGAGACGCGGGACATCAGCCAGATCAAACAGTTTGTGCAGCGTCAGTGTGTGAAGGTTCTGGACGGCCGGGCCAGCATGCAGGACCTGACCTTTGCTAAAGAGTACAGGGGCAGCGCCTCGTACCGGCCTGGAGCCTGCGTCCCTGCACTGGAGCTCACCAGGTGAGCGAGTGAGCGTGAGGGAGTGAGTGAGTGAGGGAGTGAGTGAGCGCAAGGGAGTGAGTGAGTGAGCGCGAGGGAGGGAGTGAGTGAGTGAGCACGCAGGTGAGTGAAAGCGAGCGGAGCGAAAGTGAGCTGGAGGGAGTGAGTGAGGAGGGAGTGAGTGAGCGCAAGGAGGAGTGAGCGCTGAGGGAGGGAGGAGAGGAGGGAGTGAGGGAGTGAGTGAGCCAGCAGGAAGAGGAGCGCGAGGGAGGAGCAAGCGCAGTATGGAGTGAGTGTGAGGAGTGAGCGGAGGAGTGAGTGAGTGAGTGAGTGAGGAGTGAGTGAGTGAGTGAGTGGGAGGAGGAAAGGAGTGAGTGAGTGAGTGAGCGAGCGAGTGAGGGAGCGAGGGAGTGAATGAGTGAGCGAGAGAGTGAGCGCGAGGGAGGGAGTGAGTGAGTGAGCACGTGTGTGAGTGAGTGAGTGTGTGAGTGAGTGTGTGAGTGAGTGAGTGAGTGAGTGTGAGTGAGCGAGCGAGCTACAGTTACAGTACTCACTCCTTCACCACAGTGCTCATTGTCTGCACTGAGCTGCGTGTACAGTACCTGAGTGTGTTGCTAGGCAACACAGTTTTGAATGTGTGAGAAGAAAGAGTGATGATGAGATTTATTCTAAATGAATCATCTTTATTGATCTCAGGCGTATGATGGCGTACGATCGTCGCCTGGAGCCCCGCGTGGGCGAGCGGGTGCCGTACGTGGTGGTGTACGGGGTTCCCGGGGTGCCCCTCATCCAGCTGGTGCGTCGGCCCATGGAGCTTCTGCAGGACCCGGGCCTCCGACTTAACTCCACCTACTACATCACCAAGCAGATCCTGCCGCCTCTGGCCCGCATGTTCCAGCTGATCGGTGTGGACGTGTTCAGCTGGTACCAGGAGCTTCCCAGGGTGAGAGGTCGCACTCTAGTTTCACCCTCAGCAGAAAACACACACACACACACACACACACACAGCTGCTGTGAAAGTGTCCACAGGTGGCGCTGTGTGACAGTGAGGGAGAACAAAGGATGAGAAGAAAATGTCAGACGACTGTCATCAAACTGCAGCTCTGACGCCTCCACCTCAATCTTTGTTAGACTCTTCACTGACGGAGCACGTCTGCCACCTGCTGGTAGGGCAGAGAACTATGAATAATGGTTATAATATCTATAATCTAATAAAATGATAATTATAATCTAATAAAATAATGACTGTAATATCTATAATCTCATAAAATAATGACTATAATATCAATAATCTAATAAAATAATGACTGTAATATCTATAATCTAATAAAATAATATCTATAATCTAATAAAATAATGACTGTAATATCTATAATCTAATAAAATAATGACTGTAATATCTATAATCTAATAAAATAATAACTGTAATATCTATAATCTAATAAAATAATGACTGTAATATCTATAATCTAATAAAATAATGATTATAATCTAATAAAATAATGACTGTAATATCTATAATCTAATAAAATAATATCTATAATCTAATAAAATAATGACAATAATATCTATAATCTAATAAAATAATGACTGTAATATCTGTAATCTCATAAAATAATGATTATAATATCTATAATCTAATAAAATAATGATTATAATCTCTATAATCTAATAAAATAATGATTATAATCTAATAAAATAATGATTATAATCTAATAAAATAATGACTATAATCTTTATAATCTAATAAAATAATGATTATAATCTAATAAAATTATAATTATAATCTAATAAAATAATGATTATAATCTAATAAAATTATAATTATAATCTAATAAAATAATGATTATAATCTAATAAAATAATGATTATAATCTAATAAAATAATGACTATAATCTTTATAATCTAATAAAATAATGATTATAATCTAATAAAATAATGATTATAATCTAATAAAATAATAATTATAATCTAATAAAATAATGATTATAATCTAATAAAATGATTATAATCTAATAAAATAATGATTATTAATAATAATGATAATAATAATAATTTGTACTTCAATGAGTTCTTTTTCAGATTCAAAGCGTTTTACAAGCGTCACGTCTTCAGACTCTGACAACCAAACACACTAAAACAAAGACCTCCTTTAATTATTATGGTATGCATCTGTATCGTCATCAAGTATTCTGTCTTGAGTTTGAACTGGTGATGATTGTTTAGAACTGATCACACGATGATGTTGTATAAAGAGATTGTCTCCTCGTCTCCCCGTCTCCCCGTCTCTCGTCTCCTCGTCTCCAGATCCAGAAAGCTTCGTGTTTCTCGTCAGCGGGTGGAGACGAGGCGAGGAGGAAAGGAACCATCTCTCAGTACTTCACCACACTTCACTGCCCCGTGTGCGACGAGCTGACGCAGCTGGGCGTGTGCTCGCGGTGCCGTGCTGACCCACAGAGAGTGTCTGTCAGTCTGTACCAGGACATGCGGCAGTGGGAGAGTCAGCAAGAGCAACTGCTCAAGGTGAATATGACAGAAACACAAGAACCAGTACCGTCTACTGTCGATCGTGCCCAGATTAAAAGAGTGTGATTATGAATATGTGTGTGTGTGTGTGTGTGTGTTCCTGCAGATGTGCAGGAACTGCAGTGGCAGTGCGGAGCGTCAGGTTCCCTGCGTGTCCCTGGACTGTCCAGTCCTCTACAAGCTGGCCCGGGTCAACAGACAGCTCTCCAAGGCTCCCTACCTTCGACAGCTGCTGGAGCAGTTCTGATTGGCTGGTGCTGCCGACTGATTTGGTGCTTACCTTTGACTCTTGTCCCGCCCCTCTACATTCTCGTTGTTGGATTGTTCTCGTTGAAATGGTGCTTTGATTGAACCCTGTTGGGTTATTTGTAATACAAGTGTTCTTCTGTTCTGTTTGAGCTCATGTTTGTCTTGTTTGGTTCTCCAGGCTGAAGCGAGGCTGCTGTGTGTGTGTGTGTGTGTGTGTGTGTGTGTGTGTGTGTGTGTGTGTGTGTGTGTGTGTGTGTGTGTGTGTGTGTGTGTGTGTGTGTGTGTGTGTGTGTGTGTGTCTGTGATGGCTGTCATGGAGCTCAGTGCAGTTCACACAGTTTGGAGTTTAAGGAGCTCCACTTTCAGAAAGTGTCATTGACTTGAGTGCAGTCGTGTAAATACAGCATGTGTTGTTTGTGTACAGCTCCATCTGTAATCTCACTGATGCTCTGAATCTAATCTGACACTTTTTATTCACTGAATCTTGATTGTATTGATGTCCAGTTTGACAGATTTGACACATTGGTGAGTGCAAACTGATGTTGACTTTCATTTTTTTTTATCTGGGACTGTTGCAATACTGTATTTTCATAATTTATGTCATCAAGAGTATTATTTCCTTGTGCATATGCTTTCATGTACATTTCCAATGTTCTCTGCAAAAAAAGACGACAAAATCTGGTTTGACTTCAGTTCTCATACATGCATGTATACATGTATGCATGTATACATGTATACATGCATACATGTATGCATGTATACATGCATTCATGTATGCATGTATACATGTATGCATGTATACATACATGTATACATGCATACATGTATGTATACATGTATACATGTATGTATACATGGAGCTGTGTATTTGTAGAAATGTAAAAAGTGACAATGAAGGAGGTGTTTGTGTTTTTAATGGACATTGCTGTGGGTGAAAGGTTGAGATTGAGATAATAAAAGTCATTGTATTTAAAAAATCATTTGTTATTTTTCTTTTCAACTCCTCAAACATCACAGTAAAGACATGATTGACAGGACACAAACAATCAAGTTTCAAACGTGTACAAAAAAACACCACAAGATTTTCATCCAAATCACCCTAACCCTAACTTTTTGGCACGATATGAGAAGTGTAAGCTCGACTCATTCGCTCTACTCACGCTTCCTTTGGCAAGGCACTAAATCTCTTCCAGTCCTAACACTCGCAGCGTAGCGTGCAGGAATGACGTCACCGCAGCCTCTAACATTTGACGATCACATGATTGTAGACTTTACACTCCACATGGATTTGTGCAGTTACAGCCAAAATGGTGTCAACCCCAGGGCTTTTATTCTGAAAGAAAAGGCACTTCACGTTGAGTCGGTGCTTGAATTGTCGGCTCATGTTGAATTGAAGAGTTTTGTCAGTGGAAGCTGAAACTTTGACTAAAGGTGAATCATTTTGCTTGAGGACACATGGAGGCAGAGATGTTAGCTCCACCCAGACCGTACCATTTTACTCTGGGACACCAAAACACACAGAACAGAGCGGTTGTAGCTGCTTATTTTGGTTCTGTTCATAATGAAACTGCTTCATCACTCGTTCTCTGGCAGGTCCCAACTCTTTCCCCTCCACATATTTAGCACATATTGGCGCTCCGTGGTGACAATTGCGTGTTACATGTATGTTACATGTATGTTACATGTATGTTACAAAATAAGAACTCTCTGCTCCACCCCCGCATGCTCGCTCATCATCGGGACAGCAGGACAGATCGACGTTACTCTGCCAATGCTCCATGACGTGGTCTTTGGACCTGCCTTTCTGATCACATGACTTTGGTTTACAATGTAAATGTATTTGTATAAACGCTGGAAACGATTAGGTGTGAACGCACGCTACGACTAGATTAGAAATCTCTTTATTGATCTTCAGAAACAGAAGCTGTCGAAGAAGGAAAACACTCACTCATCTGATGTCACGTCCACATAAACCAGGTGACGTAACGCTTCCTGTACCCATGAAACGTGTCTTTTATTACGTGTCAATAAAATAAATGTGTTCTTATCTTACAATAGACATAATTGTAGTGGTATGTTCCACACGGTCGTTTGTGTTCATTTAATAACGTGACGTCTTATCTTTGAATCCTTCACATTATCATCGTAGTTTCACTTCTTTCAGAGATGAGTTTCTCAGCCGCCTCAGATCTACGATCAGATCTACGATCAGATCTACGATCAGATCTACGATCAGATCTACAGAAGGACATGTGCATGTACTCAGACGTCCCAGACTCTGCTGCTCAGTCTCTCTTCTCTCTGTTAGCGGAGAGCAGCAGTTTCCTTCTGGGCGAGTCTCCACCAGAGAACGAAACTGTCGGAGGCGGCGACGCCGTCGCGTCAAGAGGAGACGGCGTCTTATCGGGCGAACTTACAAGACTCGCCGCGTCGTCCATCTCGATCACCTCAAAGTCTGCGTCGTTCCACTGATCTGCCTCAGTGTCCGGCTCGTCCCCCTCCTCCTCCTCTTCATCTTCATCTTTGGCTCCCGAGTCCAGCAGCGCCTGGCAGAATTCGCTGTCGTCGGCGTGAGGTCGGCCCCTAATGCAGGTTCTCCTGCTCTGGCCACTGGGCGTGGCAGCCAGCTTGTAAATGACGGGGAAGAGGATGGAGGTGATCGTGGCCATGATGAGTGACAGGTACATGAGGAGAGGGTGCTCACTGAACTTCCCCAGCAGGAAGCCCAACACTGTGGGCAGCACCATTTCACCCAGCGCAGCACCCACCACCAACACAGACGCCACGTTGCCCGTCACCGCGGTGTACTGCTCCAACCAGGAGATACCACTGGGGAAAGTGGTGGCCATGGACGCTCCGTAGAGGGCGCTGCAGGACCACATCACCACCTTCTCCCTGCTGAAGAGGCAGTGCAGCAGAGAGGAGAGCGTGCAGCCCACCAGGCTGAGCAGGATCAGGGTGCCAGGGTACAAACAGGCCACCAAGAAGACGGCCAACCCACGAAACACGGCAAACGTAGCCCAGAACAGTGAGTTGAGCCCGGCTGCCTCCGCCTGAGGCATGCGTGCGTAGTCCTTGGCGTAGTTGTAGATGAAGGAGCCGTACATCACCTCAGCTCCGACGTAGAAGAAATAAAAAAAGGCGAGCAGAACAACAACGGCTTTATGGTGTTTGGCCACTGGGCGCTTTCCTGGCGTCGTGCGTGCTTTGTCATAGGACGCGCTGGTGCAGGTGAAGAGGAGGAAGAAGAGGAACGCCACCAGACCGAGAAAGGTGCCAATCATGATGTAGGCCCACATGGATCCAAGAGTGCTGTTGATGTAGCAGAGAAATTTGGGATCATTGGAAGTTGTGATGCCTGGAAGTGTGGAGTTGGTTGCCATGGTTTCCATGCTGCTGTTCCCATCAAGGCCAAACAGCAGCTTGGCAATGATTGGAGACACAAAGGCTCCAGCTGCCCAGCTGAAGTGCATCGCCTGCATAGACGGCCCCGCCTGCTCTCCCCATACGTTCAATATGAACACGTTACCACCTACAGGAAGAGCACGGAGACACGGGTTCAACAAACAATGGCTTCAAAATAATGACCACATCACAGGTTATTTAGTATTTAGTAAATACTTAGATATTAGTATTTATTCCTTCCATTCTGTCAACTTAATCAATTCTAATGAATAAAACTCAAACAATTATTCCGTCATAATATAACTATTAAACACGGTCAAAAAAAAAACCTGCATGCTTCCACTTTGAGCAACAGCCAATGCTCCAATTAACCTGAGGTACATCATCACCGGAGAGCACGTCCTCCAGGTGGGAGATTACAAAAACACCTGGAAAATTCCACGGCCAAATTTTGAGCGTGCCTGCGGTTCTTGCTGCTGATGTTGTTGGGTGCAGGACTTGTGCTGGTGGACGGATCCTTGAAAACTTGAAATATGTAGACCAAGTGGTATTTTGGTGGAATCACCCTTTAAAAAAGACAGACTCTTAAACTGTGAGGATCTAAACTGGGGAGGGTTGTGATCATTTCATCGATTGTCTCCTATTCATTTTTCTCAGGTGATTTTGGACGACATACTATACTATGACTTTTTTGACCGTTTTTGGACGACATACTATACTATGACTTTTTTGACCGTTTTTGGACGACATACTATA